>NC_051082.1:36493699-36624500 GCF_004664715.2 Peromyscus leucopus
CATACCCAGCCCTACAGAAAGCACTAGAAGGGAAAATCCAACCCAAAGAAGCTAAACACATCCATGAAAACTCAGGCATAGATAACCCCACACCAACATACCCCAAAGAAGAACAACACAACACAACCACAAAAAATAACAGGAATTAACAATCACTGGTCATTAATATCCATTAATATAAATGGTTTCAACTCACCTATAAAAAGATACAGGCTAACAGAATGGATAAAAAAACAGGACCCATCCATCTGCTGCATACAAGAAATACACCTTAACTTCAAAAACAGACACTACCTCCGAGTAAAGGGCTGGGAAAAGGCTTTCCAAGCAAATGGACCTAAGAAACAAGCTGGTGTAGCTATCCTAATATCCAATAAAATAGACTTCAAACTAAAATCAGTCAAAAGAGATCAGGATGTACATTACATATTTATCACAGGAAAAATCCACCAAGATGAAGTCTCGAATTTAAACATTTATGCCCCAAATACAAAAGCACCCACATTCATAAAAGAAACACTACTAAAGCTTAAAACGCACATCAAACCCCACACATTAGTAGTGGGAGATTTCAACACACCACTCTCACCAAAAGACAGATCTACCAGACTGAAACTTAACAAAGAAATAAAGGACCTAACAGATGTTATGACTCAAAAGGACTTAATAGATATCTACAGGACATTCCATCCTAACACAAAAGAATATACCTTCTTCTCGGCACCCCATGGAACCTTCTCAAAAATTGACCACATGCTTGGACACAAAACAAATCTCAACAGATATAAAAAAAATTGGAATAACCTCCTGTATCTTATCAGACTACCATGCCATAAAGTTAGACTTCAACAACAACAAATATTATAGAAAACCTACAAACTCATGGAAACTGAATAATGCCCACCTGAAACACCAATGGGTCTGGAAGAAATAAAGAAATAAATTAAAGAATTCCTAGAATTCAATGAAAATGAAAGTACAACATACCCAAACTTATAGGACACTATGAAAGCAGTGCTAAGAGGAAAATTCATAGCTCTAAATGCACACATAAAGAAGATGGAGCAATCCCATACCAATGAACTAACAGCACAACTGAAAGCTCTAGAACAAAAACAAACTCACCCAGGAGAAATAGATGCCAGGAAATAATCAGGAAATAATCAAATTGAGGGCTGAAATCAATGAAATAGAAAACAAGAGAACAATACAAAAAAAAAATCAATGAAACAAAGAGTTGGTTCTTTGAAAAAATTAACAAGATAGACAAACCCCTAGCCAAATTAACCAAAAGGCAAAGAGAGAGTACCCAAATTAACAAAATCAGAAATGAAAAGGGAGACATAACAACAGACAATGAGGAAATCCAGAGAACCATCAGATAATACTTCAAAAACCTGTACTCCACAAAAATGGAAAACCAGGAAGAAATGGACAATTTTCAAGACAAATACCACATACCAAAATTAAATCAAGACCAGATAAACCATCTAAATAGACTATTAACCCCTAAAGAAATAGAAACAGTCATCAAAAGTCTCCCAACCAAATAAAGCCCAGGACCAGAGGGTTTCAGTGCAGAATTCTACCAGACTTTCAAAGAAGAACTAATACCAATACTCTTCAAATTGTTCCACACAATAGAAACAGAAGGAACACTACCAAACTCTTTTTATGAGGCTACAATTACCCTCATACCCATACCACACAAAGATGCAACAAAGAAAGAGAACTACAGACCAATCTCCCTCATGAACATTGAGGCAAATATACTCAACAAAATATTGGCAAACCGAATCCAAGAATACATCAAAAAAATTATCCATCACGACCAAGCAGGATTCATCCCAGGGATGCAAGGATGGTTCAACATAAGAAAATCTGCCAATGTAATACACCATATAAAAAAACTGAAAGAAAAAAACCACATGGACATTTCATTAAATGCTGAAAAAGCCTTTGACAAAATCCAACACCCCTTCATGATAAAGGTCTTAGAAAGATCAGGAATACAAGGAACATTCCTAAACATAATAAAGGCAATTTAAAACAGAGAGAAACTCAAAGCGATACCACTAAATTCAGGAACAAGACAAGGCTGTCCACTCTCCCCATATTTATTCAATATAGTACTAGAAGTTCTAGCTAGAGCAATAAGACAACAAAAGGAGATCAAAGGGATACAAATTGGCAAGGAAGAAGTCAAACTTTCACTATTTGCAGATGATATGATAGTATACATAAGTGACCCCAAAAACTCTACCAGGGAACTCCTACAGCTGATAACTCCTTCAGTAAAGTGGCAGGATTCAAGATCAACTCAAAAAAATCAGTAGCCCTCCTATACACAAATGATAAAAGGGCTAAGAAAGAAGTCAGAGAAACATCACCCTTTACAATAGCCACAAATAATATAAAATACCTTGGGATAACACTAACTAAACAAGTGAAGGACCTTTTTGATAAGGTCCTTCACAGAACCCCGTGGCCCTGGGGTTCTGTTTATGTCTTTCCTCAGGACAATGAGGTTCCTCTTTGGATTCCTGAGCACGGAACGTACCCTGTGTTTTCTGCTGAAGCCCAACATGACAGAGACCTAATGGGGCTTCATGAAAAAAAATCTACACTTCTGATGCCAATGGAGATTGAGAGCCCAATATCTCCAGCTTTGGCAAGCATTAGTGTAAGCCTAGGAACTGTAGCCATGAGATTGGATTCCCCAGAAGTGCTGCCAGCTAAAGTCATGCTGGGATCAAGAAAAATGGGCCTTGGCGGTTCATGTTACTGGAGTTGTATCCATGCCAGTGGATGTCCACACACTCCAGAAGAGAATTTGACATTGCTGCTGCCACTCTTGCTGTTATAGCAAGGGCAGCCACCACTGCTACTATTTCTGGGATTACCATTTCATAATTGCTTACTACAGCTAGCACAGTGGAGACCCTGGCAACAAAAGTGGCTACCACAGTTAGTTATTCTTCCATTCTATTGGGCATGATAAATTTAATTAAGTAGTTATATACATCTCAATTGGCTTTGAAAATTATAAATTTATAAACTCAAGTTCCAGTTGCTTTTGGGGTACTATCATACAAGGACTCCAATGTAAAGTATGGCTCATTAAGGAAGGGAATGGCTCAGTTGCCTTTAGCCTACTGGCTATGGGTGAGATAGGACCTCTGTTGGTCTTTTCTGTGTCAAACACACAGATTACAAGCCCAGTGCCACTTTGAGATCTTTGGCAGCAGTTAATTCTGCAGCTTACACACAATTGAGCCGATATGATAATGAGTACTCAGAGATGGGTAATGCCTGGGGGCACTCACCAACCTAAGACAGAGCACCTGTGTGGCCTGGGCAGGCCTCTCCATGACGGGTAAGGTGACCTGCTGACATCCCATGCAACCCAAGTCAGAAGCTCATTTTTTAATAAAAGGGGTACCTGTAGGTCCCTGGCCCCCATTTTGGGTAACTGTCGCCTTGCTTGCAGACCTTGATCTTGATATCCTCCCTATGCTAATTCCCTGCCAGGCTCCACCCTTCTTAATGCTTAAGCAGGAAGTAGAGGCAGGACTAACAGAGAGGAGAATTGAGAGAACAGGAAGGTGGGAGGAGACACTGCCAGCCGCCACCATGACAAGCAGCATGCGAAGACACCAGTAAGCCATGAACTACGTGGCAAGGTATATTTTTAAAAAATGGATTAATTTAAGATGGAAGAACTAGATAGCTAGAAGCCTGAGCCATTAGGCCAAACAGTTTAAATAGTATAAGTGTCTGTGTGTTTACTTTATAAGTGTACTGTCGGACTGCTGGGGTTTGGTGGGATCCAGAGAGAAAAAAACTCCAGCTACAGACAACATAAACCAGATTCTCTGTGTAATATCCATCTTTATGTGGCTTACTTTTTATACTACTTTTACTGTCTTTTTAAAGACTTTATTTTTAAAAACCATTTCTTTATATAACTGTCTATATTCATTTTCTTCTCTCTTCCAATTCTACGTACATTTTTACACACACTGTAAACATTTAAAGTCTCATTCCATCTGAATCTGCCTTATTGTGAATCTATTGCTTTAAACTGTAGTGGCTAGTACTGAAGCAGAAGCCTTGACTGCTGACTCTGCACATTTCAGCTTCCCAGCGTGGTAGAGGTAGTTCACCTCCAGCTCAGGCAGCCATGCTGCCCACTGACTCTGGGAGGCAATGTGAGTCTATGCCTCTATCAAAGCAACGTGTAGCCCAGAAACCTTTTTTTTTTCTACACCAGCAAAAGCTATATCCACCATGCAACATAGTGCACAGCTTGGAGATGCCTCTGTGTACTGTGGTGACAGGAATAAGCCATGCTGCACTCAGGTCCACATGCCACTGTGAACCAGCCATACTGCAGCTCATGGCTGGCCTGAGAGACACAACTAGGAAGCTGTTTTTGGCTCCATTTTAGTTTCTTTTCCTTCTTCTTCTTCTTCTTCTTTTTCTTCTTCTTCTTCTTCTTCTTCTTCTTCTTCTTCTTCTTCTTCTCCTCCTCCTCCTCCTCCTCCTCCTCCTCCTCCTCCTCCTTTTAAAGCTTTCTCAGGTTTTAGGTCCCACGTTTTGGCACCATTTGTAGCTTAAAGTTTTTCTGTGTCCTGGCCTGGCAGTGGTCAGGACAAATCTCTCCCACTCGCATCCCCCAAGTAAACACACAGAGGCTTATATTAATTAAAACTGCTCAGCAATTAGCTCAGGCTTACCACTGACAAGCTCTTACACTTAAACTCAGCCTATTTCTGTTTATCTATATGTTGCCACATGTTCCGTGACTTTACCTGTGTGTTATTACATGCTGCTCCCTGGGTGGCAGCTGGTGTCTCCTGACTCAGCCTTCCACTTCCCAGAATTCTCCTCTCTGCTTGTCCCACCTACACTTCCTGCCTGGCTACTGGCCAATCAGCATTTTATTAAACCAGTGTACAAAAGCATTACTCCATAGCATTTAATTAATACATAATAGGTGATGTTGAGAAAGGCAGGAGAATTCTTGTTCAGAAGTCTGCCCAGTGCCAAACCATGAAAAAGATAGACAAGCATGAGTCTGGCTTAAATCTCCTTGGTCTGGTTGTGTGGAAGCCTGTCAGGTCACCAGATTCTTTTACATACATGCCTATGAGAACAAAGTTCTCACATGTTGGAGTGGGGCACTGATGGAGAATTTGGAGACTCATTTGAAGTGTATCTTTGCAGCAAAAATGATCTTCCCTAAAATTAAAAAAGGGCAACTCTAAGGCTCAGGGAACATTGTGGAGGAGGAGATGGAAAGGATGTAAGTGCTGGAGAAAGGGAGGAGTGCTGTGAGACATTGTCCTCTGCACATGACACGCTGTCACCCCATGAACCCACAGCCCTGTGGTGACCTGGCAAGAGGGCATCAGTCAGAATCCCAGCAGAGCTGGGTGGAGCATCTCCAGGCTCACTCTTACTGGGGAGCTAATGCCCATGCAGCTGTGTGGAGCATCTCCAGCCTCACTCTTACTGGGGAGTTGTGGCCTTGGGTAGTTGCTGGGGGAGGGAGAATCTCTCTTCTTTGAGGATGTGGCCACTGGCATGATTCCCATGATGCAATGGATAACCTCACACCCATGCACATATGAGTAACACCAACCGGACCTAGTGAGTTACCTAACTGGAGAGGGATTTGTTGGAAGAAAATGAGAGAGGTTAGAAGGGAAATTGAGGTATAAATATGTCATAATTCATTATATAACGGTATGTAATTTTCAATAATAAAGATCATTTTTAATAAAAAAAAGGGATAAAGTGCAGACTTAATAACTTTTTTTGAGATAGAATCTCACTTTTAACCTAGACTGGCCTTCAACTCACTATAGTGACCATGATGGCCTCAAATTCACAGAGATCTCCATACCCTTCCATTGGGATCAAAGGTGTGTCCCACTACACCTGCCTCAATAGTTTATCTTAATGATTAATAGCATTCACTTTATTATCACACTACAGAAAAACCCCACAACTTTTAATGCACACACTAGAACATAGATCATGAATAGTGTCACTGTTAGGGATTCTATTGCTGTGAAGAGACACCATGACAATGGCAACTCTTATAAAGGACAACCTTTAATTGGGGCTGGCTTAAAGTTTCAGAGGTTTAGTCCATTATCGTTATAGCAGGGAATATGGCAGCATGCAGGCAGAGATGGTGCTGGAGAAGGAGCTGAGAGTTCTACATCTTGATCTGCAGGCAACAGGAAGTAAACTGTCACACTAAATGTGGCTTGAGCATATGAAACCTCAAAGCCTACCACCACAGTGACACATTTCCTTCAACAAGGCCACACCTATTCCAATGAGGTCACACTTCCTCATATTTCCACTTGCTATGGGCCTAGCATTCATACACATGAGTCTATGGGGGCCATTGCTATTCAAACCACCACAAATATAACAATATTTAAGCACAATTGTTTTAGCAAAGTAGAAATAAACAACCCACTCTGAATAATAACACAGTGACTGTCATCATCCCTCACACAGCAGAGGTTGTACCTGCAGCAAAGCTCTTGGGAGAAGAATGACATAAGCAAATGCAAAATTCCAAAATTTGTCAACTTTTCTATTCAGCTAAGAGCAAATGAAGACATGTGCTTATTTTGATCTTCTCTCAGGAGCATCCCCTGAAAGGACACATATTCAATAACCCAATTCCTTCAACTTGGCCTCACTTGCTAAAGTGTCCATCACCTCCTGATTGTGCCCTGAGCTGGAGGACATGCTTGCAGCTCTAGCCAAGGGGCATTAGGACACACATGCAACATCCTGTAAACAGCATGTGTTCATTTCTATCTGTGTTCAAGCAAATGGTTACTTGGCACACTCTAGTATAGTTTTGTAGCCTGTAAATGAACTGCTACATGGTCTTACTAAATAAAAAACATAGAGCCTGACACAGGGATGAAGACCTGAGAGATCAGGGAAATAGGAAAAACCATAAGCTGACCTCACCTCACTGACACCTCAGTCTCCAAAGAAAGCTACTTTCCATACATCCCCATCTATATGCCTTTCTATTCTCTTCTCTCATTGGCTCTCATAGCCCAGTTACATCACTTCCTCTTCCTGCTCAGCTCTGTCACCTCCTGTCTGTCTGTACAGACCTCCAGACCTCTATGGTTACTGCTGAGATTAAAGGTGTATGTTATCATGCTTGGCTCTGTTCCCAGTATAGCCTTGAACTCACAGAGATCCAGACAGATCCCTGCCTTCCAAGTGATAGAACTAAATCTGTGTGCTTCCATTACTTGAGTTCTATGTTAATATAGTGGTGGCTTTTTCCTCTGATACTCAGATAAACTTTATTAGGTTATATATTATATTGGGGGACAATACATCTTCACATTTCCCCTTTTTTGTCTATAATAAAAATTATAGCTAATATAAGTAAAACTATATACAATAAGTGCAATAACTATGTACAATATATATGAACAGTAAATACATCAACAATGTCTAGTCCATTTGCATTTGACAAATTCGGAGAAAATACTTCATTATCTACTCTATTTTGCTGAGTCTAAAATGTACCTAATTCACTTTCCTCTTTCCCCCATGTTCTCCACTGTAATTGTGGTCCAGCCTCTAGCACCACTGTAACTAATTCTTTCCAGTCCTGAGGGATAATTCTATTGCAAGTTGACCACGAATTTCACATCTGCTTTACAATGGAGAATGCATGCCATATGATACTATAGCTTCTTTAAATCTCCTTAAATCTAACATTTCCACTAGAGTCCACTTAGCTCATACACACCCTTTAGCATTTGGCAGTTCCTGTAAGGTTACTGGGTAGATTAATGTTTGCTGTCTGATAACCTGAGGCTGTTTCTCTGTAACTGTGTAATTCAATCCTGAGATAACTTTACCTTTAAATTCCTCTGTCTGAGTCTGAATTTCTCTATAATTCATTTTAACATGTTCTTCTAAAGTCAATCCTGAGATAGATTCACCTTTACATTCTTCTGTCTGGGTCTGAATTTCTCTGTAATTCATTTAAACAGGCTTTTCTAAAGCTTTTAACTTGGTACTCAAATCGACCAACCTTTTTAATGCTAAAATAAAAATTATCGAACAATTAATATTCATAATTGATGGTACATATATCCCACCAGCATTAATTATCCTCTCATTTAATTGTTCCACTTTCAGACTGCCTAATGTGTTATCAGAGACCAAATACCTTCCATTATGAAAATGTTTCCCATTTTTTTAATGTGGAAAAAAATTCTCTTTTAACTAATTTCTCTCTTTAAAATGCCTTCATTGACTTACCAAGTCTGTTGACTGCATAGAACAATAGAAGTCCGAGGGAATTTCAAAGCAGTTACCTAGTGTAGTGTAGATTCAAGATGGTAATCCAGAGAGAGCCCACCACCCACCAGGAGAAAAAAAGCCAAAGAGTCTCCTCTGACCCATGTGTGGTGGAGATCTGGCCACATACAGCTCTGGCCTGAGTTGTGCAGCTCTTGCCTGAGCCAGGGTGCCTGTAAGGCCACAAGAGGCATTTTATTGAATCCTTGCCACAATCATTGGAGCACCAATTGTAGACGAGTTGCTAAATCGTCTTATTAAATAAAAACGTATGATGCCAGATATAGGGGTGAAAACCTGAGAGGTTAGGGAAAGTCATAAGCTAACCTTACCTCACTGACACCTCAGTCTCCAAAGCAAGCTACTCCCTGTATATCCACAAATATATGTCTTTCTGTCTTGTTCTCTCATTGGCTCTCTCAGCCCAACTATATCACTTTCTCTTCCTGCTCAGTTCTGTCACCTCCTGTCTGTCTGTACAGACCTCCAGACCTCTATGGTTACTGCTTGGATTAAAGGTGCATGTCACCATGCTTAGCTCTGTTCTGCAGTATGGCCTTGAACTCACAGAGTTCCAGACAGATCCCTGCCTCCCAAGTGATAGGATTAAAGGCATGTGCTACTATTGCCTGAGTTCTATGTTAAATATAGTGGCTGGCTTTTTCCTCTGATCCTCAGATAAATTTTCTTGAAGGACACAATATATTGGGGGATACAATACATCACGACAGTAGCCCATTTTTTAAATGGATTATTTGGTAATTTGGTGGCTAGTTCTTGAGTTCTTGATATATTTTGGAAATCAGCCCTCTGTCAGATGTGGGTTTAGTGAAAATCATTTGCCATTCTGTAGGCTGTCATTTTTGTCTAATTGACAGTGTCTTTTGCCTTAGAGAAGCTTTTCAGTTTCAGGAGGTCCCATTTATTGAACATTGCTCTTAGTGTCTGTGCTAATGGTATGGTGTTTAGGAAGTGGTCTCCTATACCAATGCATTTGAGTTTACTTCCCACTTTCTCTTTATCAGGTTCAGTGTAACTGGATTTATATTGAGGTCTTTGATCCACATGGACCTGAGTTTTGTGCATGGCAATAGATATGGATCTATTGGAATCTTCTACATGTTGGCATTTAGTTATGCCAGCACCATTTGTTGAAGATGCTTTCTTTTTTCCATTGTACAGTTTCAGCTTCTTTATAAAAAATCAGGTGTTCATAGATGTACAGATTAATATCAGGGTCTTCAATTTAATTCCATTGGTCCACATATCAATTTTCATGCCAATACCAAACTGTTTTTATTTCTATTGCTCTATAGTAGAGCTTGAAGTCAGGGATGGTTATACCTTCAGAAGTTCCTTTATTGTACAGAATTGTATTAGCTATCCTGGATTTTTTTTCATATGAAGTTGAGTATTATTCTTTTGAGGTCTGTGAAAAATTGTGTTGGGATTTTGATGGGGATTGCATTGAATTTGTGGCACAGCCATATCTGGATTGAATAGCAGAAGTCATAAAGCCAGCACAGCTGCTTGACAAAGATCCAGCAAAGCTGAGCCACATGATGACTGCCATGCCACTGTTGGTTTTCATCTCCACCCATTATATACTTGGGGCACTTTTAATATTTGTACAATTTGGGGATATTAGAATGATGGAAAATTTCTTATGAATCATTTATGCCTTTTCCCAGGAATGCTGTTTTCTAAGCTTCCCCAGGAAAGCCTGAACTCCCCCTGCTTTTAGGGAGATATCCTTATCTACTTGAAGGTCTTCCTTATGTCTTGGAACTTGTGACACATGAAAAAGCCAGAGGTCTCTTCATGGGGCTATGAGACAGTCTTGAAACATCTGTCCCTGTATTTACACAGAAATAAGATATTAAATACAAAGTAAACTTTAAAAGGTCAACAAGATTTGGTGGGCAAGAGGACTGACCACAGTTCAGATTACAAGCTTCTTCCCATGCTACACTCAGACAATTATGTGTCATACAGCTCTGCCCTACATAGAGACATATTGATGAGCAAAGTATGGAGTGGAAAGATGATAAAAGTATGAGGTGTCAGGACCTGTCTCTCTTTGAAAAGTTAGCTCATGCAGAGCCACTATAATATCTTATGACCAAGGAACAACAGAATTCCAGGATTAGACATATAGACAAATTCTATAAAGATATAAATATGAACATTGTATTATGCCAGAATTTGAATAATAATTGCAGCAGTTTTGACCTTAGAATTTTTCCTGGGCACTCTGACCACTAAAGAGTTAATAATACACTGCTTGGGACATAGCAAAATGCCCAGGGTGGTTGAAGATTTCATTTTGGTCTAGTGTCCTTGAAGCAACCAAAGCTACCAGCCTGAGAACAGGCTATCATATGCCTCTAGATTCTCAAAAATCGGGTTATAGGGTTAATGAGTAAAAATGATAACTCTGTTTATTAATAATGTCAAAACACAAGGGAAAATGTTTAGAAATGGTATTTGTGTTCAGTCATAGTTTATTAATGATTACTAAAAGATGAGCAATAGGAAGTGAAACACTTTTCCAAAAACAAAAATGATATGATCTATGATTTTGGAACATTGTGAACTTACCCCTGCTTACTAAATTCTGTATAAATAAAGAAACACTCTGGCAAGTAATAAGTCAGGCTGCAAGATTTTCCCAAACACTATGGCCTGACTCACTTCCTTCCCCCGCCAGCTCCTTATACCCTTTGCAGGACCCATCCACTGCCAAGGATGGCTCCCAGCAAATCTGTAGATTGCTTTTGGTAAGATTGCCATTTTTATTATATTGATCCTACCTATCCATGAGCATGGGAGATATATCCATTTTCTGATATCTCCTTCAATTTCTTTCTTCAAAGACTTAAAGTTCTTGACACAAAGCTCTTTTACTTCTCCATCTCTTTTGATTAATTTTACTTTGAAGTATTTTGTTAGATATTAGGATAGCTACACCATCTTGCTTCTTAAGTGCATTTGATTTGAAAGTCTTTTCCCAACACTTTACTCTGAGGTAATATCTGTCTTTGAAGTTGAGGTGTGTTTCTTGTATGCAGCAGAAGGATGGATCCTGTTTTTGTATGCATTCTGTTAGCCTGTGCCTTTTTATAGGAGAATTGAATCCATTGATATTCAGGGATATTAATGATCAGTGATTGCTAATGCCTGTTATTTTTTGGTATTGGTGGTGGTGATGGTAATGTGTGTGTTTCCCTTCATTGGGATTTGCTGCTGTGGGTTTATTTATTGCCTGTGTTTTCATAGGTACACCTGACATCCTTGGGTTGGAGTTTTCCTTCTAGTGATTTCTTTAGGGCTGACTTTGCGAATAGGTATTGTTTCTCTCTCGTTTTGTCATGGAATATCTTGCTTACTTCATCTATGGAGAGTTAAAGTTTTGCTAGGTATGGTAGACTTGGATGGCAACTGTGGTCTCTTAGTGTCTATAGAACATCTGTCCAGGACCTTTGGACTTGTAGAATCTTCTTTGAGAAGTCAGGTGTAATACTAATAGCTCTGCCTTTATATATTACTTGGCCTTTTTTTGTGCAGCTCTTAATATCCTTTCTTTACTCTGTATGTTTACTATTTTGATTATTATATGGTAAGGGGACTTTTCTTTCTAGTCCAGTTCTATTTGATGTTCTGTAAGCTTCTTGTATCTTCATAGGCATTTCTTTCTTTAGGTTGGGAAAGTTTTCTTCTATGAGTTTGTTGAATATATTTTCTGTGCCTTGAAGTGGAATTCTTCAGAGTCCAGTGGGTGGCAGCTGTGGTGGTGCAGCATGCCTGCAGGTCTCTCCACTGCTGGCTTCTTGCTGGGGTTCCCCCTGAATTGTGGTCCGGGCCCAGCTGCCTTGCTGGGGTTGAGATGGGAAGGGGAGGGGCACTGGATGTGCCTTGGGGTTTAGGGCTTTGAGATTGTGGCAGTTTAGCTGGGAGGTCAGTCACTCACCTGTTCTTCCAACTGGTGTGGATGGCACTTATGCCTATAGGGTCTGATGATGTTGTGGGAGAGGGCCGTCCATGGGGAGGATCCTGGGTATATGGGAATGGGTGGTGGATTGGGTCTTGTGGGAACAGAGTCCAGTGGGTGGCAGTGGTGGTGGTGCATCCTACCTGCAGGTCTCTCACCTGATGGCCAGCTGCTGAGGTCTGTACCAGGACAATAGGTTTCCACCAGAATTGTGGGCAGGGCCCAGCTGCCTTGCTGGGGCTGAGATGGGAGGGGGAGGGACTCAGGCAGGTGCTGTGCCTTGGGGCTTAGGACCTGGAGTTTGGGGCAGTTCAGCTGGGACACCAGTCACTCACCTGTTCTTCCAACTGGGTTTAATAACTTCTATTGGGTGTTCCAGTTTAGTTCCTGAAGGAGACCCCCAAACAGTGGGGGCATCCTCCTGGACCCTGGGTTAGGCACAACCACACCCAAAACCCTGTTTTCACAGAGAGATTCTTTATTAAGTGGGGAAGAAAAGTTAGTGACTGCTTTCTGACTCAGGCAGAAAACAGCAGTAATTGATCTTGCAGGTGAAATTTTAAGAGGAGGAAAAGGGGAGGTCTGTGTTAGACTGGACTAGGGTGTGGTGGTAAGAGAGACAGGGGATGAGGGGGAAGGGGAAGGGGTCAAGGGAAAGGGGGAGAGAGTATTTGTTCTGGAGGGACAAAGGACTGCCTCTGGATAGAGGGAAGGCAGCTGTGGCACACAGGCAAATGGTGGTTTACAAAAGTAAAGGGGAAACCTGTGATAGAATGAGGTCTTTCATTTTAATTGGGCATGTGAATTAGGTGAACCAAAAGGGAATTTTGATAGCTGGACCTTGGTAGTCAGCCTCAGGAGGAGCAAGTGACCAAATAAGGGAACAGACCTTGGTGGCCAGCTTTAGGAATGTGATCTAATAGTTTTTAGCAGAGCAAGAGGAGAAGGACAAGGCCTTCTGGAGCCACATGTAGAAGTGGGCTAGTGCCCTTCAGTGTCCACTGCTGAGATAAACACCGTGACTGCAAGCAGGTTGGGAAGGGAGGGGCTGGTTTCAGCTGACAGTTGAAGTCCATCCTGAGGGAACTCAGAAGGAGCTGAGGCAAAGGCACAAAGCCCATGGAGGAACACTGCCTGCTGTCTTGCTCCTCCCAGAACACGCAATGAATGCTGTGGGAGGCTCAGTCTCCTCCATCCAACCACTTCTGGTGTTGATACCCACTTTCTGTTTTCCTCTTTAGTGGGAGTATATTCAGGGGATGAAGTGTTGGGTCCAGGCTCACACAATAATGGGGGACAGACCAAAAATCTATTAAACCAGAAGCAAACTTTATTCCAGAAAAACAAAAATAAAAAATAAAAATAAAAATAAAACACCATGGGGCCCAAAAGTTTATCAGCCTATGAGACCACAGCCAATGTTGGAATTCTGGGGCTGTGGCCACAGAGGCCAATACTGTCCCCCTTTTATAATGTCAGGCATGGAGTGCACGCTAGGAGTCACCTAGAAACAACTAGTAACAGTTAACCTTGGTCCAGGCAGTTGTTGGCTATAAGGGGCAAGGGGTTAAAAGTCAGCCCGTGGCTGTTGACAGAGGAGCTGGCTGCAAAGCAGAGAGCCACTGTTAACAGTTAGCCTTTAGAGCTGATGATTGTCAGTTTTTACTTCTTAAACTAAAAACTTTATATTTCTATATTTTTGGACCTTTCAAAGAATGGGGTGTAGTGAATAAAAGCTCTATTCACAGCAGTCCTTAGCAGTGCAGGACAGAAGAGAAATGAAAGACAATAAAATTGAGGGCACAGGAGTTAGGCTTCCTGGGTGCCTAGCTGGGATGGGGTTCTGGGAACTGGGGAAGAGGTTCTGGAATGGGAACTGGGGTTCTGTGAATTGTGGAAGAGGCTCTGGGAACTGATGGAGGGGTCATGAGGTAAGGGTTCTGAGGATAGATGAGCTTTTGGCCTTCCCAGGCCTTGACTAATCTAACTAATGCTTTGTCCATTCAGAGAAGCAGAAAATGACCAAAGGAAGAAAACATTTCAGAATATGAATTAGATGTCAGAGCACATTTCTGGGTTCCATCTCTTTGGAGATAGAACAGGATCAAGAGCTGAAAAGGAGTGGGAAACTCTTCTCAGATACTTGAGTCTGGGAAGAGGAAGGTTTTGACTCTGGACTCTTGAGTCAAGTGGAAGTGGGAGTTGGGACTCTGGACTCCTGAGGTGTATGGAAGTGGAGGTCGGGTTCTGGACCCCTTAGTACTGGAAAGGTAGAGGCTGGACACCAGACCTATGGGATCCTGAGAAGGTGGAGGCTAGGACTCTACAATCCTGAGTCCTGGGGAATTAAAGTTTGGCATTCTGACTCCTAAGTCCTGTAGAATTAGAGGCTGGAATTCTAGACTCCTGGTTTCTTGGGGAAGTGAAGGTTTGGTCTCTGGACCTCTGGGTCCTGGAAAGTTGAAGGAGAACACCAGATCTTTAGGTTCTGGGAACTCAGAGTTTGAATCTCTGATTGCCTTGGAAGGTAGCAGTTCATACTATAGGCTCCTGGTTCATGGGGACTTGAAAGCTGAATGTAGGGTCTTGTATTCTGGTGAGGTGAAGTTGACATTTTTGAGTCTTGTGTCCTACATGGTGAAGGTTTAACCTGGATTTTTTCATAGGCCTGGTACTGTAGTTCATAGACAAAGACACTGGATTCCATCTCCATCACCATATACACTGGGGTGGTGGCACACAGAACCATATCCTAAACCCTCAGTAAGTGAAATCAGAGGGATCAGAAGTACTGGGTTCTACTCAACCTCTGCCACTTCCTGGACAACCAAGGCACCATCAGATCCTGACCAACAACAGGGACAAGTTATTCTCTGGGTGACAGAGCCTTAGACCTAGAGGTGGTATTTTGACTCCTGTGTTCCAGGAAGGAAGCTGGTGGCCCATCTGTTCCCAAGCTAGGTTGAGGCAGGGATACTGGTACTAAAACACTCATATTTTCTCCTGCAGAGTGTCTGAAACATGGTCGTGTATTCCCATGGTTGCAGCTGATATCAATCATTCTCTTGGCTATAATCTTGGTGATTGAACTTGTTCAAGGTCAGACAGGACTGATGGTTGTATCTTCCTGGCCTGGTCCCTCATATTGCACATCTGGGTCAAGGGAAGAAGCTGAGATATACTCTTCCTTTGGCTTCTAAGTGCCTATCCCACCTCTGGGAGCACAGGAGGGAAGGCAACAGAAGGAGAAAAGGGTACTGACTCTACCTGTATTTTTAGTTTAGTCTTTTCTGGGTGCTATGTTTCCTATTCTTCCAGTGGAATTATACATGGCACTGGCTTAGAACCACTGTTCCTGTGGCTAGATAATTATGGTTTTCTTTTTTGTATAGCCCAGGCTTCAAAATACTCAGATCTCAGGATAAGGAGCTAATCAACCAGGAATTGGTTCAGCTAAAGGCTAAAGTCTGTGAAAGACTTCATATGGCATCTCCAGAGGTCTGAGAGAGTCTCCAGTGTGGGGTCATTTTGCTTGATTCTATGGCTCTTTCTGAGCCGCAGTTTCCTTGTGTATGACATGGGAACATAGGGTAATATCCAAGACAGCACATTTTGGTCTCAAAGTACTCTGTAAACAGTAGGTACTCAATTAAGTCAGTCTCTTAGATTCCATTCTGAACTCTAACCATCAGCTTCTGTGAAGGCCTAGACTTAACTTTACAGGCTCCATTTTAGGGAAAGGGCCACCATCTCAGACCACCTGCTGTACTCAGTTCCAGGAAAAACCTCAGGAATGTGCCATGACAACTTGAATGGATACAGAGCAGTATCCTCCTGTAGACATCCTGTCTGTGGCATATGACTCTTGAAGATACCTAGATA
Organism: Peromyscus leucopus; assembly: GCF_004664715.2. Taxonomy (NCBI): domain Eukaryota; kingdom Metazoa; phylum Chordata; class Mammalia; order Rodentia; family Cricetidae; genus Peromyscus; species Peromyscus leucopus. Next base: position 36,509,943 of record NC_051082.1, read on the forward strand.
ATCCTGTTCAGTGTTGTGGTTTGCTGCCAAAAGTCTAACACAATGGTTTCATATGTGGTTTTGCACCCAAAGTCTAGACCAATAGTTTCAAAAAAAATCACCTTCCCCCATGTGCTTTCTATCCAATTCCAAGTTGCCAATTCCTGGCTTGTGTTTTTTTCCCTCTAAAACTCTGTACACGTGGGCTTGTGGCCTCTGCCACATTTCTTCTACCTACTGTGTGGTGGCCCAGGTTGAACCTGAATAAAAGGACCCTTATGTGCTTGCATAGGAAACCAGCTCTTTGGTGGTCTCTGGGCGTTTCAAGAAACGGGTACAACACTTCTCCCAGACGGGAGCCTGTGTTAGGACTCTGGGTTCTCTTGGGGGTGGCAAAGGGACTTGTAAAGCAGAGACTGGGCTGGGTTACTCATGGTGCTGTGTTATGGAGTGTCCTGATTCTAGAGTGCTTGAAGAATGGACAAATAGAGGAACACTGGCATTCAAATATGGGTACAACCTGACCAGTCTTTCCCAACAGTGACTGTGCCACCCCTGGCCCTGGACATTCTCCCAGGAAACTGCTACTTCTCCATGGCTCAACAAAACTGGAGCAACCCCATCATTGCCTGTCAGGAAATGGAGGCCCAAGTAGTCATCACCAAGAGTAATGAGGATCAGGTAGGACTCAGGCTTTTCACTGTGTGTCATGGTATGGGTATGTGGGTTCACGTGGATCCATGGAAAGAAGACTCAGAGGCATCCTAAGAATGAATCAGTGCAGGGGGGTCCAGCCTGAAAGGACTGAGGCACTTTTCCTTTGCCCAGGGCATCTTCCTTTTCTCTCTATTTACAGTTTAGCCAGTTAATTTCAGTACCTTGAAAGCAACCTGAAAGGAGCTCCCAAAGATAAAAAGACAAGTGCAAATCCCTTGATTTCTCAGGTCCATGGTTTTCCAGGTTTCCTGAACCAAGTTTTGCATAGGCCTTTGATCCTTGGGAGACTCTCATATTCATTCATGTAGGAGGATAAGAGAAACAAAAAGTGTCAGTTAAACAAAGGATGGATTAGGGCTAGGTGCTACTCTCTGGAGCCAGGCCAACAGGAGCTCAGCAGGAATGCAGCCACACAGGCTGGTCTTAGACAGCTGGTCAGAGTTTGCTAGAGGAAGAGATTATTGGTTGGCAGGGTTTCTGAATGAGCGAGTGCTTTCTCCATTTAGGAAGAAAAAAAGGAAGTAACAGTGAAAATTTTTAGTCATTTTTCAAGGAGCCATAGACAAGCTCTGTAGTATCGACATGTTCTGTGGCTGTGATAAAATTCCACAACAAAGCCAGGCGGTGGTGCCTCAGGCCTTTAATCCCAGCACTTGGGAGGCAGAGGCAGGCAGATCTCTGTGAGTTCGAGGCCAGCCTGGTCTCCAAAGCGAGTTCCAGGAAAGGCACAAAGCTACACAGAGAAAGCCTATCTGGAAAAACCAAAAACCAAACCCCCCCAAAAAAAAACCAAAACCAAACAATAACAAAAGCAGCTTAAAGGAGTGTATTATGGTTCTCCAGAGTAACAGAACTTATAGAACTCTCTCTCTCTCTCTCTCTCTCTCTCTCTCTCTATATATATATATATATATATATATACCACACCACACACACACACACACACACACCACACATATGTGTGTGTGTGTGTGTGTGTGTGTGTGTGTGTGTGTGTGTGTGTATGTATGGATTTTATTGGAATGACTTACAGGCTGCAGTCCACCTAATCCAACAATGACTAGTTGTGAACAGAAAGTCTAGGGATCCCATAGTTGCTCAGTCTACAAGGCTAGATGTCTCATCTGGTCTTCAGTAGACGCTGGAATTCCAGAAAAGTCGGCTTCAGTGATAGCAAAGAAATGGATGCGCTAGCATGGCCAGGGCAAGCAGACGAAAAGCAAAAGCTCCCTTTGTCCATGTTCTTACGTAGGCTTCCAGCAGAAGGTGGGACCCAGATTAAAGTGTCTTCCCCCTCAAGATCCGAGTCAAAGGTGTGTGTCTTCCTACCCCAAAGGTCTGGATGAAAAAAGAATTCACCCAAGAAAAATTAATCTCTCACAGGTATGCCCTCCATTTCTGGACTTTAGTTCATTCCAGATATAGTCAAGGTGACAAGAAAGAACAGCCATCACAAGTCCACCCCTTGTCAACTTGACACATAATCATATCTGTGGTGATATATAGTGTCTCCCAATATATTGTGCACCTTAATAAACTTATCTAGGGTCAGAGAACAGAACAGCCACTAGAAAGATGTAGAGTCCAGAAAATGGTAGCACTCATACCTTTAATCTTAGCATTTTAGAGGCAGAGATCCATCAGCATCTCTGTGAGTTCAAAGCCACACTGAAAACAGCCAGGGATAGTGACACACACCTTTAATCCCAGGAAGTGATGGCAGTAAACAGAAAGGTATTTAAGGCATGAGAAACAGGAACTAGAGCCTGGTGAAGCTTTTAGGCTTCTAGCAGCATTCAGCTGAGATCCATTTGGATGAGGACACACGGGCTTCTAGTTTGAGGCAACAGGATCAGCTGAGGAATTGGTGAGTTGAGGTTAGTTGTGGCTGGTTCTGCTTCTCTGATCTTTCAGCGTTCACTCCAGTACCTGGCCCTGGATTTATTTTTATTAATAAGACCTTTGAAGATTCATGTTACACACATCTCCTTTTGTCATGATTAATTTCCAAATGAAAACAATAATCACCTCATAAATAAGTCCAAACATAATATATCTATCTCTTTTTGGGAACAGGTAAAAATCACCTTGTCCTAAGCATAGCCGTCTTGAATTCAGACACTGTTTTACCTGTAGAGTGAAAGAAGTTCAATTTCCCAAGCCGTAGGAGAGCTGGAAACTTTCCAATAGTGACCAACCTCCTCCTTAAAAAACAAAATAGTCTGTTATGCATCTAAAGACATTATGGCTGTTCTTAACAACAGAAAGAACAAATGAATCTGACTGGTTGGACTGAAAAACTTACATTCTGTGTCAGTTGGCAATGATGGAACACATGGGGAAAGCCCCTAATCTTTGAATTCTGATTGGTAGAAAAATGTAACTGTAACTTGTCACAGACATTTGTGGTTTAGGTGCTTAAATCCTCACTGAAATGAACATTCAAGGACACAGTCAGCTCCCAAGTCTGTACTGGTGTCTCTGACTGGTCAGTTTCTGTTGTGTTGTCCAGTAATAAATCTTGCTTTGCAGAACTGCTTGTGTGTGCTTGGGTTCTTTTGGAGCCTTGGATCCATAACACCCACATACAATCACAAACACATTATGTATTTAACCAGGTCACAATTATGCATAGCATGATATTACTGTCACTTGTATAACTGTAAATGCATTATAAATTTGGAATAGGTAGCAATGTCATTTGGGGGACATTCTTTGAGTATTTTAAACTTAAATATGAAGAACATTGATATTCCTTAAGTTGATATTACAATACATGATAAAGAAATTGAAATAAAATACAAATATCTGTACAAAGACAGTCTTAACAAAATAAAACAGAAATATTCATGTAAACTATAATCCTTGTTTCTGCAACTGCTCACATGGCCTTTGCTGGTATCTATAACTTCCTTCCTCTACTACCCATTCTGTGTTTCCTCCACCCTGTGCAAGAACCTCAGCAAACCTTGGCTCTTTTCCTGGAGCGATCCATAATTCCATTCCTGATATGTCTGTGCCCTTTGTCATCCTGTCTGGATTAGGCTTTTGGAGGTCACATTGAATTTAATCACAGTGCACCAAGAGATGCCCTATTATCAGGTTGTATGATAATTTGATGGCTTATTCTCAATGCTCAGTTTCCACTAAGGCCCAATAGGCCAAGAGCTGTCTTTCAAAGGGAGAATAGTTGTCTGAAGAAGATGGTAGAGCCTTGCTCCAAAATCCCAAAGATTTCTTCTGAGATTCACCTCTGGGGGCCTGCCAAAGGCTCCAGACAGCATCCCTGTTTGTCACTGCCACCTCAAGTACCATCAGGTCTGCTGGGTCATGTGGTCCAAGCAGAGCAGCCTACACAGCAGCCTGGACCTATGAAGGAGACTTCTCCTGTTCCAGGTCCCACCCAAAGCTAGCAGCCTTCTGAGTCACTTGGTATCTGGGCTGAAGTAACACACCCAAGTGAGAAAGTGCTCTCTCCAGAATCCAAATAGGCCACTAAACATTGTATTTCTTTCTTGGTGGTAGGAGGGGCCAGGTACAATAACTATTCCTTCACCCTAGACAGAATGTCTCTGCATTCCCCACACCACTGGCCTCATAAGAATTTCACTGAGGTAGAAGGCCTTTGAAATTTGGTTAGATTTATTTCCCACCTTCTGATATGCATAAGTGTTACTAATGAGTTCAAAAGTGGTTGCTATCTCCTGCTCATTTGGTCCAATAAGCATAGTGTCATCAATACAGTGCATTGGTGTAGTATTTTATGGAAGAGACAGATGAGCAAGATCCCTTCTAATAAATTATGACACAGGGCTGGAAAGTTAATATGTTCTTGAGGTAGAACTGTAAAGGTATACTGCTGACCTTGTCAGCTGAAAGCAAATTGCTTTTGTGGTCCTTATGGAAAGGTACCAAGAAGAAGGCATTTGCTTGATCATTAGCTGCATACCATGTACCAGGAGATGTGTTAATTTACTCAAACATGGACACCACATCTGGTACAGCAGTTGCAATTGGAGTCACTACCTGATTGAGTTTTCAATAGTCAACTGTCATTCTCCACCATCCATCCGTCTTCTGCACTGGCCAGATAGGAGAGTTAATGAGAGATGTGCTGGGAACCACCACCTCTGCATCTTTCAAGTCTTGATAGTGGCACCAATTTCTGCAGTTCTTTCAGGGATGCAATACTGTTTTGATTCACTTTTTTTTTGGAGAGTCAGCTCTCAAGGCTTCCATTTAGCCTTTCTAAGCATAAGAGCCCTCACTCCACAAGTCAGGGAACCAATGAGAGAATCCTGCATATTTCTAATTCTATCTGTCCCAATGATACACCCTAAAAAGGGGGGGAATAACCACATGTTTATTTTGGGGACCCACTGGACCTACTGTGAGTTGGATATCAGCTAATACTCTGTTAATCACCTGACCTCCATAAGCCCCTACTTTAACTGGAGGGCCTCAGTGTTTCTTAGGATCTTTTGGAATCAGTGTCAGTTCAGAAACAGTATCTAATAAGCCCTGGAAAGTCTAATTGTTTCCTTTCCCCCATTGTACAGTTACCCTCATGAAAGACTATGGTTCCTCTAGGAAGGACTGGAGAAAGGCTAACAGTAAAACTTTTAGATATTTTATCAAAGGTTCCTCAGGAGAACCTGGCTATCTCTTCATTCAAGGGGTTTTGGGTCTTCAAAGTGGTTCAAGTCTGGAAATTGATTCATGGGGCAAGATTCCCTTTTGCCATGATTTGATACAGCCTTTCTTTCATTTGTTTGAGAATTTTTCTGCTTATACACTTGAAACAAAAGTTCAATAAGCTTTTTATCTATTTCATGCCTGAAAACACCACGATTGATTAGCTAGTACCAAAGGTCCATATGACTCATGCCACTATACAATTTACTTTGTCTGGACTTACCTTTACGGGTTAGGCCATTGTGAGCATTGTTTTGTCTATGCTGCCCATTACAGTAACTACAATCACCTTGTCTTCGGAGATTCAGTGCTGCTACATGCCCCTGATACCTTGGGGTCCAGTTTAACCCATTGTATCTAATTCATCTAATTGAGCAGCAGCATACCAACCATATGGTCTGACACAAAGAAAGAGTGACAATAAAACTTTTCAAATGTGCTGGTCACCCTCTCACCACCTTGTGTCTTAGAGGATTAATGAAGAATTAATTAAGTTCTTCTGGACCTTTGCATTGTGGAGGATTCTGTTTACACAGAGTATTTACTAACATTGCAATTTCCTCGAGTCTGAATTAAAATCCCTTCATCAAAACTAAGCCAGGGAATGTCAGGCATCTCCAACTCCTTTTCAGTAGGCCATCTTTTGATAAACCCTTCAGCTAATCATTCAAACAAACTTTTAATACTCCGCCTTTTTCAAAACTATGCAAGCTTCCATATTAAGTCAAGAATCTCCACTCAGAGGACCCATATCAATCAAACTCAGCCTGATCTAGTTTTATGTTCCTTCAACCATATCTCACACCTTTAAAACCCATTCCTGTACATTCCCCAGACTTCTGCTTGAATGAATTAGCAAACTCATTAAGATCTTTAGCGGTATTCCACACCTTCTTATGTATTATACTTTCTACCTCTCCTCCAGGAGCCTACTTTGACCTTAAGTCTAGTTTTAAGACTAGTCCCAATTGGTGGCCCTGAGGGACATTAGTATTGTCTTGCCTGGCATTTCCTTCAGAGAAAGTCACTGCTGGTTTTGCAGACAATGAAGGATTAATTTTTTCAGTCAAAGATCTTTTAAAAAGCAATATTTCAAGGAGTAGGGTTGAGGTTTCTACTTTCCAAGATGAGATAAACCCTTGAGAATCTGAAGGTTCAAAGTTCTCAGCTTTAATAGGGTCCTTCCCACAAATCCTCATCCCAAGTTGTAGAATCCCATTCTTTATGAATTAATCCCATTACTCTAAATGCTGACAACCTCTGAGCTGGAACTTGAATTTTCATTGTAATTCAGCCAACCTTATTAGGGTTTCAGTTTGATTTTCTAAAACTTGAGCTCTGTGGCTGTGGCGAGAAGATTCTCTTCCAGGGCACACTTAGAAACCTTTAGACTGTGTATACACATCTGGAGTTGGCCAATTTTATCATTAAGTTCTTTGTTGTCCTTCACAGAATTCTAAGATGATAGAAGTTGGTTAATTTTATCCCAGAACTCACCCCTATCCTTTTTCAATTTATACAGAATGCTAAAAGCAACCAAACAGTGGCATAATTTTTCTTATTTTCCTCCAGACTGTCCAAAGTTTCATGTAAAGAATCACCAAATCAATTGTCACTCACAATTGGTAAATACGTAAATCAAATGCATTTATCTTAAGTTTGTGTCTTAGGATTTTTTTTTGCTGTGATGAGACAACATGACCATGGCAACTCTAATAAAAGGATACACTTAATTGGGGCTGGCTTACAGTTTCAGAGGTTTAGTCCATTATCATGTTGAAAATGAAGCATGGCAACATGCAGGCAGACATGGTGCTGGAGAAGGAGCTGAGAGTTCTGCATCTTGATTCACAGGCAGCAGGATTCTGTGTGCCACACTGGGTGCAGCTTGAGTATATGGGACCTCAAAGCCCACCTCCACAGTGACACACTTCCTTCAGCAAGGCCACATCTCCTAATAGTGCCTCTCCTTATAGGCCAAGCATTCAAAGACATGAGTCTATAGGGGTCGTTCCCATTCAAACCAACTCAGTTTGTAATATAGTTCACACCATAGGCTTTTAGTACTCAGCAAACTCCCAGGTGGTGGCCCAGACCCTGGGCAGTCACATGGCCTTCGATGGCAACAGGAGCCATGGACCTCAACTCAGACTCTGGTTGTGGCAGGGCTGCAGACCCGGAAATGGCTCCTAGCCACAGTTTGCCTGGATGTCAACATGGCTGCAGGTGGCAGCACAGGCCACCCCAATCTGTATGGCCCTGGTGACAGCATGGCCATCAGGTATCAACATTGCCTCAGGTATTGGCCCACATCCTGGGCATCTGCACTGCCTTAGGTGGTAACTAGGGCCACAGATATTGATGGAGACACTGGCCGTGGTAGGGCCACAGACACAGACATGGCCCACACAGACATGGCCCTTCGCAACAGCCCGGGACCAGATGCCACCATGGCCCTGAGTGGCAAGCAGACCTGCACATCAGCCCATTCTTCACCGCTTCACCTCTTCAGATCTGCCTCTCTCCACAGGACATGAACATTCTGTCTCTCTCTCTGTCTCTGTCTCTCTCTCTTTCTCACCCTATCATATATTTGCTCACCATAATGACATTTAACCACCTGGCCCCTCAAGGCACCAGGCAGGACCGTGTTTTCTTCTCCCAGCCTAGGGCAAATGGTCTTGGGAGAGCGTGTCTGTCTCCACTTCTTTCTGCCTAGTCCTCACGACACTGAGGAGCTCGTGGATTCTTCTCCTCTCCTAGGGCAAACTTTCATTATTATTATTATTATTTTTATTTTATTCTGGGTTGCAGTTTCTCCCCTGCCTCCCAGATCTACTCCTCCTCTGTTTACCTTAAGAAAAGAGCAGACCTCCCAGGAATATCTACCCAATACAAGATACAGTAAGACTTGGTACAAACCCTCATATCAAGGCTGGGAGAGGAAAAAGGTCCCAAGAGCAGATGAAAGAGTCAGTGACATCCCCACTGTCATTGTGAGGAGTCCAACAAAAACACAAAGCCAACAACCCTAACATGCAGAGAACCAAGCTCAAACCCATGTAGGCTCCATGATTGCCTCTTCAGTCCCCATGAGCCCTGCTTAATTGAATCTGTGGGGCCATGTTTTCCTGGCATCGTTGACTCCTCTGACTTCTACATTTCTTCCCCACTCTCTTCCATGGGGTTCCCTGAGCTCCAAGGTGAGAGACCTGATGGAGATCTTCAATTTGACTCTCTGCCTAATTTTTGGCTGTGGGGCTCAATATCTGCTCTATCTGCAGATGCCTCTCTAATGATAATTGAGTTAGGCACAAATCTATGAATATATAAGGATACCATCAGTTATCATGTTATTTTTTCTATCCTAGGTCTCCGCACTATCCAGCTTCCTGTTCCTGGTCATCCACACAGTGTTGGACATGGGCTCCCTCTTATGGCACAGGCCTCTAATTAGACCAGTCATTGCTTGGCCACTCCAACAAGTTCTGTGCCTCCATTGCCTCAGCACATTTTTCAGGCAGGACAGATTGTAGGCCAAAGGCTTTGTGGCTGGATTTGTGTCCCAGTCTCATCTCTGGAAGCCTTGTCTAGTTACAGAGGATAGCCAGTCAAGGCTCTGTATCCTCATTACTAGGAGTCCTCACTAGGGTCACTCTCACAGAATCATGAAATTTTCTACTGGACTAGGTTTCCATATCACCCTCCTCCAAAATGTTCTCTAATTACTGTCATCTCTCCCAGTACTCTGTCTCTCCACCCCCTACTTGATCCCTTTTGTCCCCATCCCCACCTGCCTCAGTCAACCCACAAAATCTATTCTATTTCTCATTTGCAGGGAGATCCATGTGCCTCCCTTAGAACCCCACTTGTTACTTACCATATCTGTGTCTATGGATTGTATCATGCATATCATTGACTTAATAGCTAATATCCACTTATAAATAAATACATATCATGTTGGTTTTTCTGAGTCTAAGTTACCTCACTCAGGGTGACTTTTTTCTAGTTCAACCTTTTGCCTGAGAATTTCATGATGTCATTTTTTTAAACAGCTGAGTAATACCCCATTGTGTAAATGTACCAGGTCTTCTTTGTCCATTCTTTATTTGAAGGACATCTAGGTTGTTTCCAGTTTCTATTATGAATAAAGCTGCTACAAACATAGTTGAGCATGTGTCTTTGTAGTAGGATGGAGCGCCCATTTGGGTATACACCCAAGATTGGTATGGCTTGGTGTTGCTGGAGGGCTTCTCTCCAGGTTCCCCAAGCCCCGCAGTCCCACAATCCACGTATAAAATAATTACTCAGATGCTTATAATACTTATAAACTATATGGCCGTGGCAGGCTTCTTGCTAACTGTTCTTATATCTTAAATTAACCCCATTTTTATAGATCTATACCTTGCCACGTGGCTGGTGGCTTACCGGCGTCTTTACATGCTGCTTGTCCTGGCCATGGCTGCAGTGTCTCTCCCACTTCTTCCTGTTTCCCCAATTCTCCTCTCTCCTTGTCCCACCTATACTTCCTGACTGCTCACTGGCCATCAGTGTTTTATTTATATAGAATGATATCCACAGCAGCTGGGTCTTGAGATAGATTGATTTCAAACTATCGGAGGAACTGCCATATCAATTTCCATAGTGACTGTACAAGTCTGCACTCCCATCAGCAATGGAGGGGTGTTTCCCTTGCCCCACATTTTCACCAGCATGAACTACCACTTGTGTTATTGATCTTAGACATTCTGACAGGTGTCAGATGGAATCTCAGAGTCATTTTGATTTGTATTTCTCTGATTACTAAGGATGTTGAACATTTCTTTAAGTATTTCTCAGCCATTTGAGATTCATCTGTTGAGAATTCTCTGTTTAGATCTGTACCCCCATTTTTTAATTGGATTATTTGGGTTTTTAATGTCTAGTTTCTTCAGTTCTTTATATATTTTAGAAATCAGCCCTCTTTCAGATGTGGGGTTGGTAAAGATCTTTTCCATTCTTTAGGATGCCATTTTGTCCTATTGATGGTGTCCTTTGTCTTACAGAAGCTTTTCAGTTTCATGAGGTTCCATTTATTAATTGTCAATGTTAACATCTATGCTATTGGTGTTCTGTTCGAGAAGCTGTTTTCTGTGCCAATGTATTCAAGGTATTCCCCACTTTCTCTTCTCTCAGGTTCAGTGTATCCAGTTTTATGTTGAGGTCTTTGATCCACTGAGGCTTGAGTTTTGTGCAGGGTGATCAACATGGATCTGTTTGCATTCTCCTACATGCAGACATCCAGTTCAATCAGCACCATTTGGTGATGCCTTTTTCCCCAGTGTATATGTCTGGCTTCTTTATCAAAAATCAGGTGTACATAGGTGTATGGATATATGTCTAAGTCTTGATTCAATTCCTTTGATTAATATGTCTGTTTTATGCCAATATCATGTGGTGTTTATTACTAGAGCTCTGTAGTACAGCTTGAGATAGGGATGCCGATGCCTCCAGGAGTTATTTCATTGCTCAGGATTGTTTTAGTCATCCTGGGTTTTTTGTTGTTGTTTTTCCTTATGAAACTGAGTGTTGTCCTTTCAAGGTCTATAAAGAATTCTGTTGACATTTTGATGGGCATTGCATTGAATCTGTAGATTGGTTTAGGTAGGCTGACCATTTTTACTATGTTGATCCTTCTGACCATGGGATATCTTTCCATCTGCTGACATATTTTTCAATTTCATTCTTTAAAGACTTGAAACTTTTGTCATACAGGACTTTCACTAGCTTGGTTAGAGTTACCCCAAGATATTTTATATTATTTGTGGCTACTATGAAGGGTGTTTTCCCCCTAGTTTCTTTGTTAGTCCATTTGTCATTTGCACGTAGGAGGGCTACTGGTTTTTGTGAGCTGCTCTTTTATCCAACCACATAGCTGAAGGTGTTTATCACTGTAGGACTTCCCTGGTAGAATTCTTGGGTTGTTTATGTATACTATCATATTATCTGTAAATAATGATACTTTGATTTCTTCCTTTCAAATTTGTATTCTCTTGATCTCCTTTAGTTGTCTTATTGCTCTAAGACTTCAAGTACTATATTGAGTAGATATAGGAAGAGTAGACAGCCTTGTCTTGTTCCCTATTTTGTGGAATTGCTTTCAGTTTCTCCCCATTTAATTTGATGTTAGCTATAGGTTTGCTTAAATCACCTTTATTATCTATAGGTATGTCCCTTGTATCTCCAATCTCTCCAATACTTTTATTATAAAGGGGTGTTAGCATTTTATCGAAGGCCTTTTCAACATCTAATGAGATGATCATGTGGGTTTTTTTCTTTCATATTGTTTATATGGTGGATTACATAGATTGATTTTTTTTGTATGTTGAACCATCTCTGCACCTCTAAGATGAAGCCTACTTGGTCATGGTTGTAGCAGGAATTTTAAAAGTACTTATTAATAAAATCAAACCTGAGGCCAGTTATTGGGGTGAATACTGGAAGGTCAGAGAGACAGAACAAGCCACAGCTATCTCACCTCGCCGGATCCTCAGCTGGTCTTGTCTCCTCAGACTGGAGGCCTCTGAGTCCTCATCCGGAATGGGTCTCAGCTGAACTGCTGCTCGAATGCCTGAATGCTTAACCAGCCAAAATACTCTAGTTTCTGGCCCTCACGCCTTATATATCTTTCTGCTTTCTACCACCATCCTGGATTAAGGCTGGCTTTTGGGATTAAAGGTGTGTGTCACCATGCTTGGCTATTTCCATGTGCTTGAACTCACAGAGATCCAGAGGGATTTCTATCTCTGGAATGCTAGGATTAAAGGTGTGAGTGCCACCATTTCTAGCCTTTGTATTTAGTGGCTTTCTGTTCTCTGACCCCAGATAAATTTATTAGAGTACACAATATTTTGGGGAACACAATACCACCACACATGGTAGATATTTTTGATGTGTTCTTGGATTCAGTTTGCAAGTATTTTTACATCTGTGTTCATAAGAGAAATTGGTCTGTAACTATCTTATTTTTTCATTGTTGTGTGGTTTGTGTACCAAGGTGACTGTGGCATTGTAAAATGAATGTAGCAATGTTTATTTCTATTTCTATTTTGTGGAATAATTTGAGGAATATTTGTGTTAACTCTTCCTTAAAAGTCTTGTAGAATTCTTCCTTAAAACTGTCTGGTCCTAGGCTTTTTTTTTTTTTTTGGTTGGGATTCTTTTAATGACTTCTATTTACTTAGGGGTTACAGTACTTGAAGTCTTTACCAATTAAGTTCTTACTTTTTATCTCTGGATTAGTGTATTTCTCAACTCTTATCAGAGAAGCTTATTTCAGCAACAGATAATATTAATATAGAGACACACAGCAGATATATGCTCAGAGAACAAGAGTCTGATGTTCTCAGACCCAAATGGAACATATGAATCACACACTCATCCAAAGCCCAGGGATCAACAAAACATCATCTGCAGAACATGAGAAAAAGGCTGCACTCATGAACTCAAGCAACTGTGACTGCATCCACAAGATCAAGTCAGACAAAATCCCGTCTTGGACTCAGGAGGGAATCATGAAGCCCCTATACTAGCTGAGAATGTATGTGAAGTTGATGGCCACTGGCGGAGGGAGCGTCTGTTTTCTTCAGGGTTGTGGTCCCTGAGAAGCTATCCATGCACTAGTTGATGGTCCTAAAGTCATGCACATATAGCCAAGCATTAAATGGTGTCAGTTTGTTTTTAAAAAAACAGAAGAAAGCACATGAAGCTGGGAGGGAAAGTGGTGGGAGGGATAAAGGGTATTGAAAGGGAAGGAACAGGTGGAGTTGATCAAAAGAGAGTGTATGCATGTGCGAAATCATCAAATAATTAAACATTTAATTAATAGATGAAAAGAGGATGATAAAGAGTGGGAACAGAGAAGATTAAAAGAAGAAAAAAGGAAGACACAAACTAAGGGGAAAGAGAATTAAAAGATATACCATCTATGCATGTCCCCAGTGACCTACTTCCTCCGACTAGGTCCCATCTCATAACAGCTCAGTCAGCAAAAAATTAATCAATGCACTAATATATTTAACAAATTAAGTCCCTATTATTTAATCACCTCTTAAAGAAACAACTCTGATCACTGCTGCTGCATTGAGTACCAGCCTACAATATAGGCTTCTTTGAGGGAAGTTTTATATCTGAAAAATAAATCTGCAAACAAGGGCTTTCTGAGGGAACTAAGGTGGACAGATTAGCCTTATAGGAAGGAATGGAGCTTCAGGGGACAGAGGGTAGGATGGTCATGTGCTATTCAATATCTTTATCATCATTTTCTTATATTAGTTTTTGCTTCTTCTTTAATATTCTTGTGACAACTTATGATAGTTTGGCTTACTGTTGCTTTAAAAAATATCCTCCAAAAGCAACTTCCTGGGGAAAAGGGATCTTTTTGGGTCACATTTCTATGTTACAATCCAAAAGATCAGGGAAGTTACAGGAGCATGAGCTTACATTGATCACATCACATCTGTGCCATAATCAGGAACAGAACAGGAAACACATGGATAGCAGTAGTTAGATTATTTTTCTACTCTTTCACAGTTCAGGATCCTCTGCTTAGGGAATGGTGTCACTCACAGTGGATGGGTCTTCCCACATCAATTAAGGCAATCAAAACAATCCCTGACGTAGACACAGGCCAACCTGATCTAAACACTGCCTCATTGAGACTATTCCCTGGTGACTCTAGATTGTGTCAAGCTGACAATTTAATCATCACACAATTGAACTTCATCTTCTAGGTTGGTGTCTACAATTCTGCAGACACATTTTTTATATCTCTGTAAGTAATGTAAACATTATTCTCCTGTCTGTGTGCAGTGCAGCATATGCACATATGCACCAGTGCAGCTCAGGTGACAAAGGAGGATGTCAGGTATCCTGTGCTTTCACATTCCACCTCATTCCCTTGAGACTGGCTCTCTAACTGAACTTAAAGCTGGACTGGCAGGCAAAAAGCCCCAGTCACCCTCCTGTACACACACACACACACACACACACACACACACACACACACACACACACTGTGCCTGGATTACAAATGTGGCCCCACCCTTCCTTCTTCATGGAAACTCGGGTCCAATATTATCTCTTGAGGCAACCCCAACCCCTGTTACAGGACTTTCAAAAGATCAAGATTAGCAGGTCCCTGGCCTGTTCTCTGATGTGATCTGTAGATCGTTACAGGTTCGAGATCTGAAGATCTAAAGAACTATGACCAACTAAGCAATCATGTGACCAGGGCTTATCTATTTCCTTTTCCTGTAATACTCCACACCAGCAGTTAGAATGTCTGTCACTCACAGGCAATTTTCTTTAGAATTTATAATCTTGGTGAAAGGGAGAGAAAAGGGATTATTTAAAAAGGTCAATATGCAAAGTATAAAGGAACTAAAGTAGGGTTGTGTATACATGGTTGCATTGCTGTTATGCAAGTTATACAGGTGATAGACACAAGTTAGTTAGTCAACTCTGGTGTGTTAGTTTTTAGGTTTTAATTTGTCTTATATTTAGTCTTATATATATTAATATATATATATATATATATTAATATAGTCACGCCAGATCTTTAGACATCCTTTCTTATATCTTTGCTTAGTTGGTAAATTTCTGAGAGACTGTGAAATGGCTACTTTTAATTGTCAACTTGACATAATCTAGAAATACCTGAGATGAGAGTCTTAAGGACGTCTTGATCAGGTTTACCTGTAGGTGTATCTATGGGGATTGTCCTGATTACAAGCATTAATCAATGAGGGAAGATCCAGTCCACTGTGAGTGGCACCATTCTCTACATGTTGAGTAACAATGCATATGTTCATTCTCTTTCTGATCTTGACTGTGGATGTGACTAGCTACTTCAATTTCCCATTTCTTTATCTTCCCTACAACGATGGACTGCAACCAGGAACTGTAAGCTGAATAACCCTTCCTTTCCATAAACATCCTTTTCTTGGGGTATTTTGTCACAGCAACAGAAATAAAGGCTTGTGCCTTGTGTTATTATATATGGTTTTGTCCTGTTTGGTTGTATTCTCTTGGAGGCCTGCTCTTTTTTGAAGATGAAACTTAAGAGGAGTTGATTGGTGGAGAGGAGATGTGGCAGAGCTGGGAGGAATGAAGGGAAGGTAAACTGTGGTCAGGAAGTATTGCATGATAGAAATATCTATTTTTGCCGGGTGGTCGTGGCACATGCCTTTAATCCCAGCACTTGGGAGGCAGAGGCAGGCCGATCTTTGTGAGTTTGAGGCCAGCTGGGTCTACAGAGCAAGATCTAGGAAAGGCACAAAGCTACACAGAGAAACCCTGTCTCGACAAACCAAAAAAAAAATCTATTTAATGTTTTTTCTTCTTCTATTATTATTAAGAAATTTTCTATTCATTTTACATACCAACAACAAATTCCCCTTTGCTGCCTTCACCCACCCCCAGGTTTCTTCCCCAACACACCTCACAATCCCACATTCTTCAAGGCAAAGTCTCTCATGAGGAGTCAGCAGAGCCTGGTACATTCAGCTGAGGCAGGTCCAAGCCGATCCCTCTGAACCAAGACTGTATAATGTGTCCCACCAGGTACTGGGCTCCAAAAACCACTAATGAAGCAGGGATGGATCCTGATCCCATTGCCAGGGGCCCCCTAAACAGTTCAAGCTAAACAACGGTCTCACCTATGCATAAGGCCTAGTCTAGTCCACTAGTTTGGCTGGTCATCTCTGTACATTTTCCTATCATGATCTTGATGTCCCTTGCTCATAGAATCCCTCCTCTCTCTCATTGATTGGACTCCTGGATCTCGGCTTGATGCCTGGCTGTGGATTTCTGCATCTTCTTCCATCAGTCACTGGATAAGGGCTCTATGATGACAGGTAGGGTACTCAGCCATCTGATCACCAGAGTAGGCCAGTTCAGGCACCTTCTCAACTATTGCCAGTAGTCTAAGGTGGGGTCATCCTTGTGGATTCCTGGGAACTTCCCTAGCACTCTGTTTCTCCCTATTCCCATGATGTCTGCATTTATCATGATATCTCTTTCTGTGCTCTCCCACTCTGTCCCTGTTCCAGCTTGAACCTCCTGTTTCCCTATGTTCTCACCCCCCATCTCTTGCCCTCCATTACCCCCCTCACTCCCAGTTTGCTCATGTAGATCTCATCTATTTCTCCTTCACTGGGCAGTTTATGTGTACCTCCTATAGTCCTCCATGCTAGCTAGCGTTCCTGGAGCTATGAGTTGCAGTCTGGTTATGCTTTGTTTTACATCAAGTATCCACTTATGAGTGAGTACATACCATGTTTGTCCTTCCGAGTCTGGATTACCTCACTCAGGATGATATTTTCTAGTTCCATCCATTTGCCTGCAAATTTCAAGATGTCATTGTTTTTCTCTGCTGAGTAGTACTCCTCTGTGTATATGTGTCACATTTTCTTAATCTATTCTTCAGTTGAGGAGCATCTAGGTTGTTTTCAGGTTCTGGCTATTATGAATAATGCTGCTATGAACATAGTTGAGCATGTGCCCTTGTGGTATGCTTGAGCATTCCTTGGGTATATGCCCACAGAGTGGTATAGCTGGGTCTTGAGGAAGATTGATTGCCAATTTTCTGAGAAACACCATACTGATTTCCAAAGTGGCTGTATATGTTTGCATTCCCACCAATAGTGGAGGAGTGTACTCCTTGCTCCACATTCTCTCCAACATAAGCTGTCTTCTTCAGTATTTTTGATCTTAGCCATTCTGACAGGTATAAGATGGTATCTCAGAGTTATTTTGATTTGCATTTCCCTGATGACTAAGGATTTTGAGCAATTCCTTAAATGGCTTTCAGCCATTTGGGATTCTTCCATTGAGAATACTCTGTCTAGCTCTGTAGCCCATTTTCTAATTGAATTATCAGGTATTTTGATGTCTAGTTTCTTGAGTTCTTTATATATTTTGGAGATCAGCCCGCTGTCAGATGTGGGGTTGGTGAAGATCTTTTCCCATTCTGTAGGCTGTCATTTTGTCTTATTGACCATGTCCTTTGCCCTACAAAAGCTCAGTTTCAAGAGGTCTCATTTATTAATTGTTGCTCTCAGTGTCTGTGCTACTGGTGTTATATTTAGGAAGTGGTCTCCTGTGCCAATGCATTCAAGGCTACTTCCTACTTTCTCTTCTATCAAGTTCAGTGTAACTGGATTTATATTGAGGTCTTTGATCCACCTAGACTTAAGTTTTGTGCATGGTAATAGATATGGATCTATTTGCAATCTTGATATGTTGATATCCAGTTATGCCAGCACCATTTGTTGAAGATACTTTCTTTTTTCCATTGTATAGTTTTGGCTTCTTTGTTAAAAATCAGGTGTTCAAATGAGTGTGAATTAATGTCAGAGTCTTCCACTCAATTCCATTGGTCTACATGATAGTTTTTATGCCAGTACCAAGCTGTTTTTATTACTACATGTGTAGAATAGAGCTTGAAGTCAGGGAACATCATGCCTCCAGAAGTTGCTTTATTATTCAGGATTCTTTTAGCTATCTTGGGTCTTTTGTTTTTTCATATGAAGTTGAGTATTACTCTTTCCCAGTCTGTGAAGAATTATGTTGGGATTTTGATGAGGATTGCATTAAATATGTAGATTGCTTTTGATAAGATGGCCATTTTTACTATGTTAATCCTATCTATCCATGAGTGTGGGAGATCATTCCATTTTCTGATATATTTTATTTCTTTTTTAGAGACTTAAAGTTCTTATTATACAGGTTCTTCACTTGCTCAGTTATAGTTATCCCAAGGTATTTTATATTATTTGTGGCTATTGTAAAGGATGATGTATCTCTGATTTCTTTCTCAGTCAATTTGTCATTTGTATATAGGAGGGCTACTGATACTTTTGAGTTAATCTTGTATTCTGCCATATTACTGAAGGAGTTTATCAGCTGTAGGAGTTCCCTGGTAGAATTTTTGGGGAATTGTGTATACTATCATATTGTCTGCAAATAGTGAAAATTTGACTTCTTCCTTTCCAATTTTGATCTATTGAATCTCCTTTTGTTGCCTTATTGCTCTAGCTAGAACTTGAAGTACTATATTGAATAAATATGTGGAGAGTGGACAGCCTTGTCTTGTTCCTGATTTTAGTGGAATTGATTTGAGTTTCTCTCCATTTATTTTGATGGTGGTTGTCAGCTTGCTGTAAATTGCCTTTATTATGTTTAGGTATGTTCCTTATATTCTTTATCTCTCCAAGACCTTTATCATGAAGGGGTGTTAGGATCTTTTCAAAGGCTTTTCAGCATCTAATGAGATGATCATGTGGTTTTTTTCTTTCAGTTTCTTTATATGGTGTATTACATTGACAGATTTTTGTATGTTGAACCATCCTTACATTGCTGGGATGAAGCTTACTTGGTCATGGTGGATAATTTTTTAATGTGTTTTGGATTCAGTTTGCTAATATTTTATGGAGTATTTTTGCATCAATGTTCATGAGGGGGACTGGTCTGTAATTCTCCTTCTTTGTTGCATCTTTGTGTGGTTTGGGTATCAGGGTAACTGTAGCCTCATAAGAAGAGTTTGGTAAGGTTTCTTCTGTTGATATTGTGTGGAACAAATTTGAAGAGTATTGGAATTAGCTCTTCTTTGAAAATCTGGTAGAATTCTGCACTGAAACTATCTGGTTCTGGGCTCTTTTTGGTTGTGAGACTTTTAATGACTGTTTCTATTTCCTTAGTGGTTATCGGTCTATTTAAATAGTTTATTTGTTCTTGATTTAACTTTAGCATGTAGTACCTATCCAGAAAACTGTCCATTTATTTCAGATTTTCCAATTTTGTGGAGTACAGGTTTTTGAAGTATGACCTGATGATTCTCTGGATTTCCTCATTGTCTGTTGTTATGTCTCCCTTTTCATTTCTGATTTTGTTAATTTGGATGCTGTCTCTCTGCCTTTTGGATAAGGACTTGTCTATCTTGTTGATTTTTTTCAAAGAACCAACTCTTTGTTTCATTGATTCTTTGTATTGTTCTCTTTGTTTCTATTTCAATGATTTCAGCCCTCAATTTGATTATTTTCTGGTGTTGATTCCTCCTGGGTGAGTTTGCTACTTTTTGTTCTAGAGCTTTCAGGTGTGGTATTAAGTCGCTAGTGTGATATTTTTCCATATTCTTTATATGGGCATTTAGTGCTATGAATATTTCTCTTAGCACTGCTTTCATAGTGTCCCATAAGTTTGGGTATATTGTACTTTCATTTTCATTGAATTCTAGGAAATCTTTAATTTCTTTCTTTATTTCTTCCTTGACGCCTTGGTGATTCATTTGGGCATTATTCAGTTTCTATGAGATGGTAGGCTGTCTGTAATTTTTGTTGTTGAAATCTGACTTTAAGCCATGGTGGTCCAATAAAATACAGGAGGTTATGCCAATTTTTTTTTATCTGTTGAGATTTGCTTTGGGAATGAGTATGTGGTTGATTTTAGAAAAGGTTCCATGGCAAGCTGAGAAGAAGGTATATTCTTTTGTGTTAGGGTGGAATGTTCTGTAGATATCTATTAAGTCCATTTGAGTCATAATATCTGTTAGTTCTCTTATTTCTCTGTTAAATTTCTGTCTGGCAGACCTGTCCAGTGGGGAGTGTGGGGTGTTGAATTCCCCCACTACTAGTGTGTGAGGTTTGATGTGTGATTTAAGCTTTAGTAATGTTTTTTTACAAGTGTGGGTGCCCTTGTATTTGAGGCATAAATGTTCAGAATTGAGACTTCATCTTTGTGGATTTTTCCTGTGATAAATATGTAATGTCCTTCCCAATCTGTTTTGATTGATTTTAGTTTGAAGTCTATCTTGTTAGATATTAGGATAGCTACAACAGCTTGCTTCTTAAGTTCATTTGATTGAAAGTCTTTTCCCAGCCTTTTGCTCTGAGGCAGTGTCTGCCTTTGAAGTTGAGGTGTGTTTCTTGTATGCAGCAGAAGGATGGATCCTGTTTTCATATATATTTTTGTTAGCCTGTGTCTTTTTATAGGTGAATTTAGTCCTTTGATATTCAGGGATATTAATGACCAATGATTTTAATTCCTGTTATTTTTTGGTGGTAGTATTGTGTGTTTTCCTTCGTTGGTATTTCTTGGTGTGGGATTATCTATTGCCTGTGTTTTCATGGGTGTATCTAACTTCCTTAGGTTGGAATTTTCCTTCTAGTGCTGGATTTATGGATAGGTATTTTTCAAATCTGGTTTTATCATGGAATATTTTGTTTACTCTGTCTATGGCAATTGAGAGTTTTGCTGGGTATAATAGTCTGGTTTGGAATCCATGTTCTCTTAATGTCTACATAATATCTGTCCAGGACCTTCTGGCTTTCTGAATCTCCATTGAGAAGTCAGGTGTTATTCTGATGGGTCTGTCTTTATATGTTGTTTGTCCTTTTCCTTTGCAGCTCTTAATATTTATTCTTTATTCTGTATGTTTAGTGGTTTGATTATTACGTGGAGAGGGGACTTTTTTTTTGGAACCAGTCTATTTGGTGTTCTGTAAGCTTCTTGTATCTTCATAGGCATTTCCTTCTTTAGATTGGGAAAGTTTTCTTCTATGATTTTGTTGAAATCAAAATTTATTTTCTGTGCCTTTGAGTTGGTATTCTTCTCCTTCTTCTATCCTTATTATTCTTAGTTTTGGTCTTCTCATGGTGTCCAAGATTTTCTGGATGTTTTATGTTATGACTTTTTTGACTTTAGTGTTTTCTTTGACTAATGAATCTGTTTCCTCTATTGTATCTTCGATGCCAGAGATTCTCTCTTCCATCTCTTGTATTCTGTTGGTTATGCTTGCATCTATAGTTCCTGTTCAGATTTTCCACTTCCAATATTCCCTCAGTTTGAGTCTTCTTTATTGCCTCTATTTCCATTTTCAAATCTTGGCCTGTTTCCTTCAAGTGTCTAATAGCTTTTTCTTGGTTTTCTTTAAGGGATTTATTGATTTCTTCCAACTTTTGTTTGTTTTTTCTTCAATTTCTTTAAGGAATTTTTTCATTTCCTCTTTAAAGGCCTCTATCATCATCTTAGGGTAATTTTTAAGGTCTATTTCTTGTGTTTCTTCTGCATTGGGATATTCAGGTCTTACTGATGTAGAACCACTAGGTTTTGATGGTGCCATATTGGTCTTTATGTTGTTGACTGTATTTTTGCACTGGTATCTATCCATCTCTTCCTCTACTCTGTGCAAGTGTTGTCTGTGTCTGAGGGAGTCTCTCTTGGTCCGATTGATACTGTTGGTCGTAATAGGAAGTCTTGGTCAAATCTGGGCTCTTGGTCCAATCAGTGCTGATGGATTCTGTGTCTCAGATGGCAGCTATTCCCAATTGGTACAGGGTGGGCTTATGAGTCTGGTAGTCTCTGGTGTCTGAGGGGTTTGTTTTCTTGGTGAGGGGGTGGGAGAAGAGGCAGCTGCATGGTCCCTGGGTCTTCAATGGCTGGGGAGAGGGTCACAGAATGTCAAAGAATCTATTTTCAATAAAAAAATGTTTAAAAATATAGCATTTGCCTATGAACCACAACAATGAACAACATGGCATGATAACACTAAAGAGAGCAGTAGTGGCATTAATTCCTTGGCAACAACCAACAGCTCTCTGATTGGACTTGAGAGCCCTCCAAAAGAGAGAAACCATGCCTGGTATTGGAAACTTATCCAACTACCCATGGCTAGAGATGTCCTATATCTTGGAGGAAAAACCACAACCAAAACTCAACTAAATCATCATAATCCCTAACTACACTCTCATCATCTGTTCTTATATCCACATGTACATAGAGTTCTCACCCCTTGTCAAGGAATGTTCTCAATGAAATAGACATTGACCATGAAAGAAGCCACACCAATTAAAAAGCATAGTTATGGAGAACAGTTCCAATGGATACATCAACAGCATAAAACTTAGACCTAGAGCTTAGGGAACATTGTGGAAGAAGGCCATAAATATTGTATGAGACAGAAGGAGAGGGAGTTTGCTGTGAGGTTATGTCTCCTAGTGATGTCAGAAGTTATACCTTAAAGTCTCAACAACATGACCACCTAAACATGAGCTCAACAGGTACAAAACAAGAGACATGCCAAAGTGCATCAGGGAAAGATCATGAGATCTTAACCCTGAACGAAGTACTACAGGCAACTAATGAATACTGAGAGCAGAAATGTCTTCTCCAGTGAAGAGTTCACCAATTGGTTATCCAAGATGAAATTGTCAGCCATGAAACTATACACACAAGAAACATCATACAGACTGGGCAGGTTATATTCATGTATTTAGGTGAATCTGAAATGATCAAGGGGAATATATGGTAGGGTTTAGAGGGAAACAGGAAAGGGAAAAATGATGGAACTATATTATAATCTCAATTTTAAAATTACTTTAAAGGTATGTGTTTGAAGGATGGAGATCTAAAGGAATCATTTCCAGTCCTGACTCTGAAGGGGATGCCCGTCCAGAAGTAGCAGAGGCAGCAGAAAAAGCAGAGGCAGCAGCAGGCAGCTCATCCCCAGTGTCTGGTCACCACCTCTGCCTCACTGTGGACAATCTAGGCAGGAGTTAGCTTACAGTCAACAGAGTTCAAAGTCACTAACGGAAAGGAAACAAGAATCATAAAAGGCAAATTCACAAGTTAGCAGACAAGAAAGTTTTTGAAAGAAACTCAAGAATCCTGAAAAGGAATGAAATTCAAAAAGTTTCAAAATGCTACAGTGCCTGTTAAAATACTTAGATAAGAATATTCAAGAAGCTCTGGGGTGTGACTTTTTATTCCTTGGGCACATTTCTACTTTCTATCATTGTTACATTCATTCATCCACTCACTCACTTATTTCTTGTGTGTGTGCCTGCTTGTGTGTGAATGTGCACATGTCATGGGGAGTGTGTGAAGGTCAGGAGAGAACTTGTGGGAGATCCTTCCCTCCTTTCACCATGTGAGACCCAGGATCAATCCACGGTCAGGCTTTACAGCAAGACTCTACCCTCTGAGCCATCTCTTCCAACCACCATTCATTTTTAAGAAACTCCAACTCAGCTTGATACAGTCTCATTCTTTATCCTTTATCCCTCAAAACCATGGACCTAGTTTCACATTAGTTGAACCCCTAAAAGATGAAGAGAACTCTTCTGCCTGGTGTGGGGACAACATGAAGCTGTATCAGTTTCTATATTCTAGGTTATTCTCATTGCAATGAATAAACAGATGTAAATGGACATGATTTAGTGCCAGTGTCAATTACTAGAAACTGCCATGAATGAGGACATTGGCAAAAAAGGCAACAAACTCTGGGGACAGTTAAGATTAGGTTTCAGGGAGAGTGAGGAAAGTCCTTCCTGATCTTCACTATAGGTTCAGGATATGTAACTAATCAGGCTTATTTTGTAAGTTTAAAATTTTTCATTTTAATACATTGGCAGGGAGGGTGTGCATATATGTGTATGACATTTGCATTTTGCATGTGTCTGGCAGTGGTATTTGGAGTGCCAGGTGCATGTGGAGGCCTGAGGTTGATATTGGGAATCATCTTTGACTGTTCTTGTACTTTATTCCCCAAGGCATGGTCTGTCAATCAGACCCAGAACTCACCCAGATGGCCAGTCTTTCTAGGAAGCATGCTGTAGGAATATACTGTCTCTATTTCCCAAGGCTGCATTTATACACAGTCATCTGCACTCACAAAAGACATTAAAATAAACATGAAAGTCAATAGGAATAATTATATGTATAGGGATGTGTAAAACCATTACCATTACCCAGTTATTAGTCGATAGGCATCTTGGTTGCTTTCGTTTCCTGGCTATTGTGAGTCCAGAAGCAATGAACATGGATGGTTAG
The DNA here is from genome assembly GCF_004664715.2 of Peromyscus leucopus. Taxonomy (NCBI): domain Eukaryota; kingdom Metazoa; phylum Chordata; class Mammalia; order Rodentia; family Cricetidae; genus Peromyscus; species Peromyscus leucopus. The sequence continues at coordinate 36,534,201 of NC_051082.1, forward strand.
GTACCTCTGTAGTAGGATACAGAGACCTTTGTGTAGATCCCAGGAGTACTATACCTGAATGGGATATTTTTGTTAAAGGCATCAAGAGATTGGTCCTGCTAAGAATGGACCAATGCTTTTGACTCTGGGCTTCTAAACATCGTCATCTCCCTGAAATCCCCGGAGCTTGTCCATTTCATCCTCTGTTGATCCTCAGCCTCCTTCCTGTAGCTCATCTGCTGACCGTCACCACTTCTCCTTTTCTCTTCCTGGTTGAGAATAGGTTAGAGGAGTGTGGAAAGAGAGTGGCAAAGGCAAACCGGGCTCCAGATTTCTGCACACTGTTGGACGGCAAGGACCATGGGCGACTCCAAGGAAGAGAGGGAGAAACATCTGTGCTCCCCGGGTGAGGCTGAGCTAGGACGCAGGTTGCTCAGGGAAGAGTCAGGAGGGGCAGCTCAGGTCTCAGCCTGTTCAAGCTCTGACAGATGATACAACTGTTCAGTGACGGAGCTTGTGATCAGGAGCACCAGCTATTTCTAAGAAGCATTGGACTAGACCCTGTTCATGGCTTCAAGAGTTTCTGAAGCAGACAAGGGTTTGCAAGGTACTGAGGATAGGACAGAGCGGGGAGTCTTCAGTACTGGGGGCAGGGAGACTGGGTTGTGGATCCCTGGGTCCTGGGATGGTTGGGACTGCAGGTCTATATCCTTTTGTCTGGGGAATTGAGGATGTGAAGTTGGAAAGCTGGGTCTTGAGGAGATGAACACTTGAGGACTTGATTCCTGGACACTGGAGAAGAGGAGGCTGGGCTCTAGCGTCCTGAGTTCTAAGAACATTGATTCTGAAAACCTGGAATCCTGAGGCCTGTCAAGGCAGAGCTGATGGTCTAGACTCTGCTGTCCTGAAGAAGTGAGGGCTGGAGGCTGTATTCCTGGCTCCTACAGGGAGGAGGTTGAGTATTTCATTCCTGGTCTTAGAGAGGTGAAGGGTGATTCTGACCTCCTGTGTCCTGAAGGAGTGGTGTCTACAAAGAGGAGCCCTGTTTAGGAGAGGTGCATACTGGGAAACAGGAATCCTCAATCCTGTGGGGTAAAGGAGGATGCTGAATTCCCTATCATAAGAAGTAGAGCTGGGTCTGAAGTTCTGCTTCTGTGCAAGTGGCATCTGGAAACTGATCTCCTGGTTCATGGAGTGGTGGGCCTGAGGATCATTGTTATTGTTGCCAGTAAGTTTGGAATGGGATGATTGAAATGCAAGGTCCTGGGATAGCTGAGGCTGGAATCAGACTTCTGATGCTCATGTGGCAGATGATGGACAGGAAAACCCAGGCAGTGGGAAATGGTGACTGAGTGTCTACAATCCTGTGTTCAGGAAGCAGAAGAGGGTCTAGGCTCTCCCTGGTTCAGCGTGTGGCAGGGACAAGGGCCTGCAGGACCACTCGACTTTCTTTCCTCAGAGCGTCAGGACTGCCATTGGTCCGCTACCATACTGCAGCTCATCTCCCTGGTGCTCTTGGCCGCTCTCCTCGTGGCTGTCCTTGTCAAAGGTCAGGAAACTTCCAGATTGGGGCTTTCTGATCTAACCTTTAAGCTTGGGGTGCAGGGGACACAGGATCTGTGACTGTGGTCTTACATGCCTCCTAGGAACGAGTCATGGGTCATCTCAAGACTCCTGTGCAGCAGGAAGGAAGTAGTCTCAGGAGGGCGATGTGACTCCATTTGTCCTGTGGTTCATGCTTCCCTGGGCACCATGATTCCTCATCGTCAATGAGACAGATTCAAATAAGATGATGGGACTTGAGCATGATGTTCCTGTGGACCCAATACATGTTAGTTAGATCATGGTCTGGCTGGCCTTTAAATATTATTATTTGCAAATTTCATACATGAATATAATGTTTTGATCAAGTCCACTACGTCCTCCCTGCCCTCCAATTCCTCCCCTGTGCTCCAGCACTTTTTCCTCCCAACTCCATGTGCTCCTTCATTTTTATAGTCCACCAAATCCAGTTACTGCTCTACAGAGACACGGGTGTAAGACCAGCTTCTGGAGTATGGGTAGCCTCTAGGGGCAGATGGTAAGAGACCCTCCCACAGCAGCCATCAGTTGCTAACAGTTCCTCACCTAGGGTTGGGGATTCATGGGTCCCTTCTCCATCTGTTTTGGATGTTTTCTGGCTTAGCTGAGCAGGTTTGAACTGCAGTCACAGCACTGTGAGTCCACATGAGCATCAGGCCTGTGGGGTCCAGGAGACAGTTCTACAGCCAGCCTCCACTGCCTCTGGCTGCCACAGTCTCTCTGACCCCTTCATGATGATCCCTGAGCTCCTGGGGCAGGGTTCGTGTTAGAGAATCCCACCTGTGATCCCATCTCCAGAGGATCTTATCCTTTGCACATTGAGACAACGTGAGTCTCTATGTCAATCACAACTTACTGCAAGAAGGGACTTCCCTGGTTAGTACTGAGAGCTTCTGGTCACTTTAAAGTCTGGATCCCACAGCCTGACGCAATCAGACCTAACTCCTAGCAGCCCTCCTTTTCTGGGTCAGAGAGTTAAAAAGCTTCTGTGTGACTTGACAGCCTCCAGTGCATGTACCCGGCCCCTCTGTGCTCTTTGTCACCTATGCTATGCTGAACGAATCATGTGGGGTGAAAGGTGAAACTCCTGCGACTCCCTGGAAGTGTAAAAGTCAGATCTTTCCCTTGTTTGGGGAACTTCTCTGAAGGCTGCTCTGGTCCTGTCCCGTCATCTGTCATCCTGTGGAGAAAGCTATTCTCTTACTCTTACTAGAAACTCTTCCCGGTGTTAAGGGGAAGCCTCTCTCTTGTTTTAGGGACCTGTTACATTGTTTTCATATAGTAATGTTTTCTTTCCAAAACAGAGGCTGGGGCATAGTCTTGAAGCCCTTCTAACAGAGCTAACTCCTGAAGGGGGAGTTGGGGTCAGCTCCTTTCCTTAAGCAGTGGCTTCCTCTCTCTCTCTCTCTCTTTTTTTTTTTCACTTATAAACTGTATGGCCATGGCAGGCTTCTTGCTAACTGTTCTTTTATCTTCAATTAACCCATTTTTATAAATCTATACCTTGCCACGTGGCTGGTGGCTTACTGGCATCTTTACATGCTGCTTATCCTGGCGGTGGCTGCAGTGTCTCACCACTCAGCCTTCCGCTTCCCAGAATTCTCCTCTCTCCTTGTCCCACCTACTTCCTGCCTGGCAACCTACTTCCTGCCTGGTCACTGGCCATCAGTGTTTTATTTATATATAACAATATCCACAGCACTTCCCTTTTTTTTCTTTTTTTAAAAAGGAAGGTTTTAACTTTAACATGGTAAAATTACATATAACAAAACAATTACCGAGCAAGAATTATAGTTACAATATTAAAGAAGATGTCCTATCTATCTTATATTTATGAGTTTAAGGTTTTATATCTAACTTATCTTTTATCATAACTGAGGAAATTACAACTATCTAGTTTTCAATCACATTAAAGATCTGAGAAGGAACATAATGGTACCTGAGAAATGGTAGATGGATGCAAGCAACTTTCGGGAATCTTGCAAAAGTAGACCAAGACAGCTGGCAGTCTGGACAGTCACCTAATGTTTCTCAGCATTGTTGGTTCATTTAAATTGGCTACAGGCCTAGAGTATCTGACAGACAATTTTAGAAGCAGGAATTCTGAGAGACCATCTTACCCTGTCTTGGCAGAGTACAGTGGTCACTTTCCTTGTGTCCCACTTGTCCAGAAAGGACAGCATTATATTTGTACTGTCAGACATCAAGGCAAGGGCAGTTCTTTGCCCAGTAGGCCATTTTGTGCCAAAAAGACAAACTTCCAAATGGAAATGTCTTAGAAGCCCAACATTCTCTCGGGATCAATTGGTGCAGCCAGGAGCAATTGTGTCTCACGTCAACAGAATTTTAACTTATTTAAATGCCATATTCTCTAGGTCTATGAAGTGTTTGAAGATTACCTATCTATCTGAAATATATCTATGTATACCTAGAAGACTTAACTAACATGGCTACAGATATGATTATCATAGATGACTAATTATTAATGTATTTTTAATTATCCATTACAATTTTAAATGAGTTACATAAACATAATACCTCAAACAAGAGTAGAAATATATATATATATATATACAGTATAACAAAATTAACTTCAAGTTTGTATCAATAAACTAAAATTTATACTTCAAGTTTGTATCAATAAACTAAAATCTATACCAATGTAAAATATTTTAAACAAGTTGTTCTTTAAAAGTAGGAAGTGGCTTCCTCTCTTACATCTATCAGCATTTAATGTTTTCATCTTCACTCTCTTGGCATAGGCTCTGACGTTTCTAGCTCCCAGGAGCATGAGCAGCAGCAGGTAAAGCAAGACATCCACCAGGAACTGGACCAACTGAAGGCTGGACTAGGTGTGTGACCAGAAAATGGATTTCCAAGAGTATGAAAAGGTTTCCATGTGGTATGAAGTGACTTCAGAGACTGAGCCTCCAGTCCCTCAGTTTCTCTATCCATTGAATGGGAACACAGAGTAACATTAAGGATGGCAGTCACTAGACATAAGGGCCATGCACACAGAACATCTTCAATTAAACCAGAGTCCTGACTGTTCTGATATTTAATGTCCCTGCTATTCTCTGTGCTTATGTGAGGTGGCCATGGCTCCTGGGTTACCCTGGAGGGGACAGACCCAGGAATTTAAGAGGGAAATGACTGTGCCTGGGGATATAGCTCAGCAAATAAAGTGCTTTCTTGACAATCATGAGTACCTGGGTTTGGATTGCTCACACCCACACAGAAGCTGAGCATAGTCACACATGCCTGCTATTCAGGGGTGTTGGGGAGACAGGCAGATTCCAGAACTCACCTGATAGTCTGGCTAAAACAGGGAGCTCTAGGTTCAGTGAGAGAACCAGTCTCAAACATAAGACAGGAAGGAAAGAGAGAGATACAGAATAAGTAAACACATAAATAGAAGGAAGGAAGGAAGGAAGGAAGGAAGGAAGGAGGAGGGAGGAAGGAAGGGAAGGAAGGAAGGAAGGAAGGAAGGACAGACACACTGGCTGGCAGTACTAGTTTGACTCAGGCTAAAGCAACAATTCATGAAGTCGGCAAGGTCAAGTGGTTGGGTGCTTCTGAAGGGAGGGCAGGGGGGCGGGGATTTGATCAAAAGATATTGACTGCATACAGATGTGCATGACTGCATACAGATGTGCATGACTGCATACAGATGTGCATGACTGCATACAGATGTGCATGACTGCATACAGATGTGCATGACTGCATACAGATGTGCATGCAATAATAGTCAGGTTACAAAGGTCATGAACTCCAAGAGGAGTGGAGAGGGATACATCAGAGGGTTTTGAAGGATGAAGGGAAGGGAGAAATGTTCTAATTAAATAATATTCTTAAAAGCATGACAAAAAGATCTTGTCTGTGTGTGTCAAATGTTCAAAAATAAATAAATAATAGATATTTTAATTTAAATTTCTTGCTAAGGTACAATTACATAATTTCTTTCCATTGTTTATAAGTCCTCACATGCTTTTCCCTGAAATTGAAGGTCTTTTTCTTTTATTTTTGCTGTTTCATATATATAAGAATTAAAAAATACAGGGCAGGACTGGGTGGTGGTGGCACATGCCTGTAATCCCAGCACTTGGGAGGCAGAGGCATGTGGATTCTGTGAGTTCAAGGCCAGCCTGGTCTACAGAGCTAGTCCAGGACAGGCTCCAAAGCTACAGAGAAACCCTGTCTCAAAAAACCAAAATATATAAATGGCAATGGAGGAAGACTTCCAACATTCAATCTGGCCTCCACTAGCACACACAGAACAGTGCACATACACACATGCGTACACACAAGAATACCACACACACTACAAAACATAGAGGAACATGGTTCCCCATGTGCAGTTTCCAGAGAGGGTGACAACTCTTGAATACCTAAAGGCTGGACTGATCCACGTACATGGAGACCACTGTGTGTTTAACCTGACTCACCTCCCCACAGACCGCCTGTGCCGCCCCTGCCCCTGGGACTGGACTCTCTTCCAAGGAAACTGTTACTTCTTCTCCACATTCCAACAGAACTGGAAGGACTCTATGTTCGCCTGTGAGGAAGTGGGAGCCCAACTTGTTGTCATCAAGAGTCATGAGGAGCAGGTGTGTTGAGCTGGGGCTTTGCACAGGTGTGGGCATGGCTCGAGCTAGGTAGAATTTTTCAGAGAAGTCTTCATCACTACACATGAACAGGGGAGATATCAGGACTGTGGACAGAGAAGGGCTGGTCCAAGAATGTGCATGTGTGTCAACACAAGTGGTAACATGGATGCTTGCTCTAGGGAACACTTAACATGAAGGGGACACTTCTGGAGTGCTGGCCAGTGTAACAAGACTTCCACTGCTGTTCAAATCTTGACCTGGAGCCTGGAAGGTGGATCAGTGGGTAACAGTGCTTGTTACTGCAGGGTAGGAAGAGAACCAATGCCTACAAGTTATCCACTAACCTACACACACACACACACACACACACACACACACACACACACACACACACAAACCTTCATATGCACACACACACACAGAGAGACACACATGCATGCACGCATGCACGCACACAGAGTTTATTATTCTGAAGAGATAATCCCTAGAGATGTCCAGAACCTAGGAAACACCAGACTTCTATAAGTTTGGGAAGCTGAGAGCAAGTTTCATGTCACATTGTTTTAGTTCAACAAAGGATATGCGACGAAGGAGAGCCAGATGCCAAACATTAGGATCTGTCAAGTCACAGCACACACTGCTTCTTAACCCTCTGTCCCAGAGAGAGCCTGTGTGAGGTCTGGCCTGATCGTCATATCTGTGCTGTGGATGTGTGCGTGTAAAGCGTGTGAGGGATATCTAAACATACGTGTGTGTTTGTTGCTGCACTAGAAAGCTGAGGGTCAGACTGTAAGCAGAACTATGGACCAAGGTAGGAAATGATGGCAGAGCCCATCATGGCTTCCCCTTCCTCTCCAGAGCTTCCTGCAGCGGACCTCTAAGAAGATAGGCTATGTCTGGATGGGGCTGTCGGACATAAAACAGGAAGGCAAATGGGTGTGGTTGGATAATTCACCGCTGAAATGGAGGTAATACAGTGTGTCGGGGGTGAAACTATGCTCCAAGAAATAGTTATGGTTTCTATGTGTTCCTCAGATTCCTAACATGACATCAGATTATTGGGATGGATAAATGGATATGATTTTTCAGTTCCAGCACCTGTTCTGTGGTAGATATTGCAGAAATTCTTCCCTAGGGATGTGTGAATAGTTCTTAATCACAGGGGAGTGGAAACTCAGGGGAAGATCCAATGACACTCCCCAACTTCTCCTAAAAGGAAATGTGAACTGTCCACCAAGACCAATTGAGATGGATTTTGCAAGCAGAAACACCTGAAACAATGAAAATGGAGATTTTTTGTGCTCAAAAGGTTTAGTTCTGAGGCAATGAATGATCCAGTTCAGGGTACTAAGAGAATCTAAATACAGGAGTATGGTTGCCTTAAAAATACAGCTTGTCACAGGGTAGTGGTGGCACATGTCCTTAGTCCCAGCACTCAGGAGGCAAAGGCAAGCAGATCTCTGTGAGTTCAAGGCCAGCCTGGTGGTATGCAGAGCAAGATCCAGGACAGGCTACAAAGCAACACAGAGAAACCCTGTCTCAAAACAGACAAACAAACAAACAAACAAACATACAGCTTGTCATACTTAAAGATCCATGATGTCATGTGAGCTACGAAGGAACTGCCACATACCATGAGAACATGAAAAGAAACAGGTGGAAGGAAGGAGGCCAAGGCCGTTCTCTTGTCCATGGAAAGAAACATGGGAGATTATAAACCAGGCTGGTTTGGGATGTCAGTGGGCTCTGAGATGTCATAATGTTCCATTTTCAGTATGAGGCATGATAGAGATCATCAAAGAATCACAGACAAGCAGGAAACACTGGGCCCCAGATTCCCCAGCTGGCACTTGCTTGTCAGGAGTCTAAGTTTAGATTAGGGTTAGAGAGTGACAGGAAGCTGCTATGTGACTGAGTCCATGTGACAGGGAGGGTGGGGAGGGAATCTCAGGTCCTAGTGTTTTTGTTAGACAAGGTGTGTGTCCTGACTCAATAGAATGGGGAATTTGAGAAGGAAGCTATTCTAGATGCTGGGAAGATTGTTCCCTGCTGAAGAACTTAGCCATTGAGGAATAAAGGGGGACAAAAAATATAGTAAGGAATATAAAAACCACTGCTTTGCATCAAGTTGCATGGGAGCCATTTTTTTTGCCTTTGGTCCAGCTGACACATGATTCTGCAAAACCAAAGATAAAACTGCATCGGTTCCATAATTTGAAGTCTCTTGATTCTGTTTTGTAGAATGAGGGTTTCTCGCACCAATACTTTAGCACTTCGGTGTCGGAAGTTAGATACAGTGACAGTAGAGGCTGGGACAGAGACTCATGATGTTTGGGGATTTTCAATTTCAGCCAATATTGGGCTCGAGGGGAGCCCAACAACGTTTACGATGAAGACTGTGCAGAGTTTTCAGATAATGGATGGAATGATAACATTTGTTCCTTGGAGAAATTCTGGATCTGCAAGAAGCCTGCATCTCCCTGCTCTAGGTGAAATCTGCCCACCACATGACCATTGTTTGTCCAACCTATTTATCACTTAGTCAAACTTGAAGTACATTCATTTCAGTTCCTTCTGCCTTTCTGTGGATATTGGGCTCTTAACAATAGATCTGGACTCTACTTTTCTACCTTGTCCCCTGTGCCTACAGTTTCTTTGGTTGAGATTATGGTTCTGACCCGTATTTTCAGCTTTCTTCCTGAATAAAATTCTGGGTTGATCACCATTGTGTTGGTTTACCTTTCCCTGCCTGTTGCTGTGTCTCTACAACCATGATGAACTCTATCCCTTTGGAACAATAAGCCAAAATAAACCATTCTATCCCTACATTGCTTTCTGTCTGGGAATTTTTTTATCATGGCAACAGAAAAGTATGTCAGTCAGATCCAACGCTTAAGAGATGAGAGTCAGCACAAAGGAATCATGTGTATTGAGCATCTGGCTTCCTGGAACAGGCAGGGCTATCACCATCTAAGGTTCATCTTGGGAACCCCAAGTATGCTAATGTCTTTATTAGGAGAAAGAGACAAGAATAAGTCATATCTCCTGAGAGAACCATTCTTATCTACAGCATATGTCTCCTTTATCCTCCCTACACAAAGTGTTGAAGTTTATCCTGACCTATGACCCAGTTTAGTTTTGTTTAAACAGATATGTTACTTTTCAGAAAGTTAAACTCGGCAGCCACTTACAAGCTTCTCATAGGCGATATCTAGGAAGAGACTGGGTGGAGGGAGGGTCATTAAGAAAGCATTCTTACAATGAACAGCAGTGAATTCAGAGGCTGGTGGCTGTCCAAGATGCTGAGAATGAGTGAGAGTTGTGGCCTCAGCACTAAACAAGACATATAGACATCCCCCTCTAAGGCTCAGGCAACATTATGGAAGAGGGTACAGAGGACATGTAAGAGACAGAAGGTAGAGTCAAGGACTGTCAAATGCCATTCTCTAGAATCCACACAACTATTGCAATCACTAACTCACAACAGCAGTTGCCTGCACTGGACCCATGCAAGACTTGCCCTATCAGTTTCCTCATGGGCAGGTGCTAACAGGGCCCAATCCATGACCTTGGAACAGCTGTTAAGAGGTTCTGAGAGAGGAAAGTCATTGTTCCTGGTTGGGTACTCACTGCTGAGCCCACCAGTTTCCGTGAAGAGCACCAGCTCCAGGTCACACACATCACCCTGGATAAATTCAGTAGGTCACAAACCAAATAAACAGATGTGGGCATGGGTGAGATTCGTTGGAAGGTAGGGAACTGGCAGAGGTGGTAGAAGATGGAAGAGGCTAAGGATCAGAGTGTGGTCAGTATGCACTTTATACATGTGGGAATTGTTTAAGAACAAATTTAATTAATAGTTAGGAGCCACTAGGGACTGAGAGATGACTCAGTGGCTAAGAGCTTTTATTCTTCTTGAAGAGAACCTAGCTTCAGTTTCAAGCACTCACATTGGGTGCCCGAACTGACCTGTAACTCCAGTTCTGGGAGATGTAACTCTCTTCTGATGGAGGCAGGCATTCATGTCATGTGGTCCTCATAAACTCATGCAGGCACATATGTTTACACATGGAGAGGAAGGGAAAGGAGGGAGGGAGGGAGGCAGGGAGGGAGGGAGGGAGGGAGGGACAAAGTCACCAGATGTTTGAGGCTCTGAGGGTCTAAATAGAGATTATTTAGTTTGAGCCTCTTAAACATTTAGGTCTTGAGTTATTTCAATTTGTCACCTTAGAAATAAAATTCCTGGGAGCCTTTTGTTTCCTTTTCAGATTACTTGACTCTCCTTGGTCCACAGAATCAACTGTGGAGGCTGGTTCTCTGTGTTCAGAGATCCACTGCCACTGTTAAGGGGCTCTAACTGGGGTCCGTGTTCCCAGAATTCCCTCCACACAGTATGAAAAAATGTCCACTGCTCCTCATGGGACACCAATGACAAACTAAAGTACAGCTCCACAAAAGTATGACTTTGGGGTCAGTGAGTTTGTTGTGCTCACTTACATAGCATGGGTGAAGGGTTATCCACAGGAGTGTGGGTGACCTTACAGCAGCTGCAACACTGGAAAGTCTCACCCCATCATGGCTGATGGCTTCCCCCCAGCTGCATAGACAGACTTCTCTCTTCAGTCAACCTCCCACTGTCTAGCATGTGCTGAGACTTTTACTCCACACGCTGTTAAGGCTGCAATACTTGCCATGGACTGAGAGGTATGTTTAGAATTCCTGAATCCCTGGCATGAGTCCAGTGACTTCCCCAACCCTTCCATCTTGGAGAAAATGTCAACAGTCAACAGACTTGAACTTGAGGGTCTCTCTCAAGTAGTCACATCTGTTCTGATGACAATAGCAACTGTTACACTCTGAGGATGGCATTACAGAACACCCAGGAGCAAATTCCTGTGCTCACATAGGTCTTCTCCATGGCACATAGAGTTTCAATAAACCCACCTGTCTGACAATAGCAGTGGGTCCCTACTTTGTTTCTACTGACATGATAAATATACCTGACAAAGGCAATGTACCAGAGCAGAATTCATCTTAACTACAACTCCAGGTTATAATCCACCACTTCATAGAAGTCACAGCATGAAGAATTGAGTGCAAATCATGTTAAAAACAAACAAACAAACAATAAACAGATATGGCTGCAGCTTGTAGGGTTTGGAGACTGGAGGATCAGTGGGTCTTTGTGGCTGAAACTGAGGCTCCAGCATCAGTAAGCGACTGTATTGCTGTGGGATGGTCTGTATGTCAAATGCTCTGATTGGTCAATAAATAAAACAGATTGGCCAGTGGCCAGGCAGGAAGTATAGGCGGGACTAACAGAGGAGAATTGAGAGAACAGGAAGGTGGGGGGAGTCACTGCCAGCCACTGCCATGACAAGCAGCATGTGAAGACACTGGTAAGCCACGAGCCACGTGGCAAGGTATAGATTTATGGAAATGGATTAATTTAAGCTATAGGAAGAGTTAGCAAGAAGCCTGCCACGGACATACAGTTTGTAAGCAATATAAGTCTCTGTGTTTACTTGGTTGGGTCTGAGCGGCTGTGGGACTGGCTGGTGACAAAGATTTGTCCTGACTGTGGGCCAGGCAGGAAAACTCTAGCTACACTGTATCATGCGAATAAAGTGGAGAATAATAAAACAGGACACCTGAAGTCCTCTGGCCTCTGTTCATGTATACACATTCAGATTAATGCACCCTGACACACATTTGTATACAGTATACATGCACATATGTATGCATATGTACCCTCTCACATGCAAACACACACACACACACACACACACACACACACACACTTCCAATAGTGTGTCACCAGTGCACTCTGTCTTCATAATGGCAACCTCAACCATCCCTGAAATTCATGGATGGTCTGATGTGTGCCATGATGTGCCAGATGCCCAGAATCTCTCTCTGCTTCTTCTGGTGCTGCTATCCAGGTCCTCCTGTTTCTCTTCCTGTGGAAGAAGTATATTCAGAAAGTGAGGAATATCGGTGGCTGATAAAATCTGTGATCCTGAGCAACTCTGGGCACTGAGGACAGTAGTGGAAGTGAACAGCTCCAACACAGCAATTGTGCATCAGCTTTCCAACCTGGAGGAGACTGGGAATCTGTGGGGGGGGGCATCTCAGGTTTCAGCATGCTGAGGCTGCCATGTATGCTCTTTCCATTCAGAGGAGAAGTTGATGACCAAAAACACTAGATAATTCATCAAGGAATTACATTATTCAAGCAGTGTCTGTGTTCAATAGCTTTGCAAAGAGTGTGGTATTCAGGTCTGAAGAGATGGGGACACCTCCTCTCAGACCCTGTTACTGGCAATGTAAATTAGTGAAGCCACAGAGGAAATCAGTATGGAGATGCTTCAAAACACCCAAAGTAGAAGCACCATATGATCTAGCAGTGAGTGAAGGTATGTACCTGAAGGGATGGAACAGAGTGCAGATCTGTGCATGTATACCTAATGATGCACTCATAACAAGAGCCTGGGTACTTCCATCAAGAGATTAAGGACTTAGGAAACAGGTGTGTGTGTGTGTGTGTGTGTGTGTGTGTGTGTGTGTGTGTGTGTGTATCACTCTATCATCAAGAAGTATTACATTATATCCTTTTCAGAAAAATGAGTTGTGTTTTGGTATCATTATATAAAGAGAAGAAATCATTAAATAATAATGGAGAAATAGAAAAGCTAGAACAGACATGTTTTGATGTAAAGACACACACACACACACAGAGACACACACACAACAGACTCTTATACATATACACTCAGAGAGAAACACAAAATCATCTCTACTATAGAACATATAATATATAGTTTTCTCAAGAACATGAGCATCATCCAGCAAGGTTGACCATATTAAATGAAACAAAATATGTCAATACATTTAAGGCTATAAAATGTGTTCATCTACTAAAATAGACCAACTAGAAATCAATTATGGAGACATGAAAGGAGATTCACTAGCACTTGCAAATTAAACAACATACATCTTTTAAATTTATTCTTACTTTTTTTTGTATGTGTGTGTAGGCCAAAGAACAACTTGCAGGAGTTGATTCTCTCCTTCTACCATGTAGATATTGGAGACAGAAATCATATTATCAGGTAGGAGGGCAGACATCTTTACCTACTAGAATGGTTTTTGTTATCAACTTAACACAGACTAGAGTCACCTGGGAAGAAGAAAACTCAGTTAAAGAATTGCCTCCGTGAGATTGGCCTAGTAGGAACTGTCTTTATTGGTGGTGGATGCAGGAGAGGCCACCGACTGCAAGTGGCCCCATCCCTAGGCCTGTGGGCCTGGGATGTTAAGAAAGTAAGCTGAGCTCTGGGCTTTAGACCCAGGGGCACCACCAGTGCCTCATATCCCACCCGTTGCAGCCTCAGGTGCAGGTCAGTAGGCAGAACTGCTGCAGGCAGGCCCGAGCCCTTCCACTGGACCCCTTAATCTACAAGCCCCAACCCACCCCCTAAAATCACCCATCTTCCCAGACCACAGCTGCTTCCGGATACACAGACACTGCCAGCTCTGGTTGGGCGAAGAGGTGAGTCTTTGTTCTCCTAGGCAATTACCCCATCCTCTAAGCTTTAGGCCCAGGGGTACAGCCAGTTACAGGCCAGCACGCAGGACTCCTGCAGGCAGGCCTGGCTATCACCTTCCTCCACCAGATGCTGTAACCTACAAGCCCCAAGCTACTACCCAAACTCACCCATCCTCCATGACCACAGCTGCTTTCTGAGATACAAACTCCACCAGCTCTAATAGGAATAGAGCTCCAATTGGACCAAGAGTGGCTCCCTGAGACACAGACACCATTTCCACCAACTGGGTAATTAGGAAGAGATGGGTAAATACCAGTGCAAAAATACATTCAACAACATAAAGACAATATGGCACCACCAGAACCTAGTGGTTCTACATCAGCAAGACCTAAACATCACACTGTAGAAGAAGCAGAGAAAAAAAACCTTAAGAATGACTTGATGAAGATGGTAGTAGCCTTTAAAGAGGAAATGAAAAATTCTCTTAAATTGAGAAAAAGACAAACAAAAATTGGAAGAAATCAATAAATCCCTTAAAGAAAGCCAAGAAAACTAAGAAAAAGCAATTAAACAGGTGAAAGAATCAGTTCAAGACCTTTTGAAATAGAAACAATGAAGAAGATACAAACTGAGGGAATGCTGGAAATAGAAAATCCAAGTAAATGAACAGAAAATACAAACATAATCAACACAGTGCAAGAGATGGAAGAGAGAATCTCTGGCGTGGAGGATACAATAGAGGAAATAGATTCGTCAGTCAAGGAAAGTACTAAAGCCGAAAAAGTCATAAAACAAAATGTCTGGGAAATATTGGACACCATAAAAAAGCCAAACCTTAGAATAATAGGGTAGAAGAAGGAGAAGAATATCAACTCAAATGCACATAAAATGTATTCAGCAAAATCATAGAAGAAAACTTTCCCAATCTAAAGAAGGAAATGCCTATGAAGATACAAGAAGCTTACAGAACACCAAATAGATTGGACCCAAAAAAGAAGTTGCATTGCTACATTAAAAATTAAACCACTGAAAATACAGAATAAAGAAAGAATATTAAGAGCTCCAAAGGAAAAAGGCCAAGTAATATATAAAGCCAGACCCATCAGAATAACACCTGACTTCTCAATGGAGACTCTGAAAGACAGAAGGTCCTGGTCAGACTTTATGCAGACACTAAGAGACCACATGTGCCAGTCAAGACTACTATATCTAGCAAAACTCTCAATTGCTATAGACAGAGTAAACAAAATATTCCATGATAAAACCAGATTTAAACATTGCCTGTCCACAAATCCAGCCCTACAGAAAGCCTTAGAAGGAAATATCCAATCCAAGAAAGTTAGATGCACCCATAAACACAGGCAATAGATAACCCCACACCAACAATTCCCAAAAAAGGGAAATACACAATACTACTACCAAAAAATAACAGGAATTGACAATCACTAGTCATTAATATCCCTGATTACCAATGGACTCAATTAACCTATAAGAAGTCACAAGCTAACAGAATGGATACAAAAACAGAATCTGTCCTCCTATGCATACAAGAAACAACTTCAACTTCAAAGACAGACACTACCTCAGAGTAAAGGGATCGGAAAAGACTTTCTAGTCAAATGGACTTAAGAAGCAAGCTGTTGTATCTATTCTAACATCTAACAAAACAGACTTCAAGCTAAAAATCAAGAGATCAGGAAGGACATTACATATTTATCACAGGAAAAAATCAATCAAGATGAAGTCTCAATTCTGAACATTTATGCTCCAAATAAATATATAAAACCCACATATATAAAAGAAACATTACTAAAGCTTAAATCACACAACAAGCACCCCACACTAATAATAGGAGACTTCAAAACCCCACTCTCACAAATGGACAGATCTGCCAGACAGAAACATCACAAAGAAATAGGGAACGAACAGATGTTAAGACTCAAATGGATTTAATAGATATCTACAGAACATTCCACCCAGGCACCTGAGATTATATGTTCTTCTCAGCACTCCATGGAACTTTCTCTAAAATTGACCACATACTTGGTCACAAAGCAAATCTTAACAGACACAGAAAAATTGGAATAATCTTTTTTATTTTTTTCGACCACTATGCCTTAAAATTAAAATTCAAAACAACACTAATTAAAGAAAGCCTATAAACTCATATAAATCGAACAACACTCAACTAAATCACCACTGAGTCAAGGAAGAAATAAAGAAAGAAATTAAAGACTTTTTTTTTTTTTTTTTTTTTTTTTTTGGTTTTTCGAGACAGGGTTTCTCTGTGTAGCTTTGCACCTTTCCTGGAACTCGCTTTGGAGACCAGGCTGGCCTCGAACTTACAGAAATCCACCTGCCTCTGCCTCCCGAGTGCTGGGATTAAAGGCGTGCGCCACCACTGCCCGGCCAAGACTTCTTTGAATTCAATGAAAATGAAGACACCACATACCCAAACTTATGGGACACTATGAAAGCAGTGCCAAGAGGAAAATTCATAGCACTAAATGCCCACATAAAGAAGATGGAGAAATCTCACACAAGCCACTTAACAGCAGATCGGAAAACTCTAGAAGAAAAAAGGCAGTCACCCAGGACAAATAGACACCAGGAAATAATCAAATTGAGGGTTGAAATCAATAAAATAAAAACAAAGAGAACTATACAAAGAATCAATGAAACAAAGAGTCGGTTCTTTGAGAAAATCAGCAAGATACACAAACCTTTATCAAAATGAACCAAAAGGCAAAGAGAGAATATCAAAATTAAAATCAGAAACAAAAAGGGAGACATAACAACAGTCAACAAGGAAATCCAGAGAATCATCAGGTCATACTTCAAAAACTTGTACTGTACAAAACTGAAAAATATAAAAGAAATGGATAAATTTCGGTGTAGGTACCATATACCCAAATTAAATCAAAACCAGATATACAATTTAAATGGACCTATAACTCTTAAGGAAATAGAAGCAGTCATTAAAAATCTCCCAACCAAAACCAGCTGGGGTCCAGATGGTTTCAGTGAAGAATTCTACCAGATTTTCAAAGAAGAGCTAATACCAGTACTCCTCAAATTGTTCTACACAAAAAAAATAGAAGGAACATTGCCAAACTCTTTCTGTGAGGTTACAGCTAACCTGATATCCAAATCGCATAAAGATGCAACAAAGAAAGACAATTACAGAACAATCTCCTACATGAACATTGATGCAAAAATTCTCAATAAAATATTGGCAAACTGAATCAAAGAATGCTTAAAAAAAATCAACCATCATGATCAGGTAGGCTTCATCTCAGATATGCTGGGATGGTTCAATGTACAAAAATAAAATCTGTCAATGTAATCCATCACATAAACAAACTGAAAGAAAAAAAAACATATGACCATCTCATTAGATGCTGAAAAAGCCTTTGACAAAGTCCAATACCCCTTCATGATAAAGGTCCCGGAGAGATCAGGAATACAATGAACATACTTAAACATAATAAAGGCAATTTACAGCAAGCTGATAGCCAACATCAAATTAAATGGAAAGAAACTTAAAGTGGTTCCACTAAAATCAGGAACAAGAAGAGGCTGTCCACTCTCCCCATATCTTTTCAAGGGGATACAAATTGAAGAGGAAGAGGCCAAACTTTTGCTATTTGCAGATGTTATAATAGTATACATAAGTGACCCCAAAAATTCTACCAGGGAACTCCTACAACTGATAAATACCTTCAGTAATGTGACAGGATACAAACAACTCAAAAAAATCAGTAGCCCTCCTATATACAAATAATAAATGGTCTGAGAAAGAAATCAGAGAAACATCAACCTTTACAATGGCCACAAATAATATAAAATACCTTGAGGTAACTAACCAAACAAGTCAAAGACCTTTAAGTCCTTGAAGAAAGAAATTGAAGAAGATATCAGAAAATGGAAAGATCGCTCATGCTCATGGATAGGTAGGATCAACATAATAAAAATGGCCATCTTACCACAAGCAATCTACAGATTCAATGCAATCCCCATCAAAATGGCAACACAATTCTTCATAGACCTCGAAAGAACAATACTCAACTTCATACGGAAAAACAGAAAACCTAGGATATCTAAAACAATCCCTTACAATAAAGCAAGGGCATTTTGGAGGCATCACCATCCCTTACTTCAAGCTCTACTATAGAGCTATAATAATAAAAACAGTTTGGTATTGGCATAAAAACTGACATGTGACCAATGGAATCAAATTGAAGATCCGGACATTAATCCACACACCTATGAACACCTGATTTTTGACAAGCCAAATTGAAAAAAGAAACCATCTTCAACAAATGGTGCTGGCATAACTGGATGTCAACATATCAAGATTGCAAATAGAGCCATATGTATCACCATGCACAAAACTCAAATCTTAGTGGATAAAAGACCTAAACAAAAATCCAACTACTTTAACCTGATAGAGGAGAAAGTAGGAAGTAGCCTAGAAAGCACTGACACAGGAAACCACTTCCTAAATATAACACCAGTAGCACAAACACTTAGAGCAACAATTAATGAATGGGACTTCCTGAAACTGAGAAGCTTCTGTAAGGCAAAGGACATGGTCAATAACACAAAATGACAGCCTATACAGTGGGAAAAGATCTTCACCAACCCCACATCTGACAGAGGGCTGATCTCCAAAATATATAAAGACTCAAGAAGCTAGACATCAAAATACCTAAAAATCCAATTAAAAAATGGACTATAGAACTAAACAGAGAATTCTCAAAATATTCCCAAATGACTGAAAGACATTTAGGGAATTGCCAACATCCTTAGTCATCAGAGAAATGCAAATCAAGATGACTCTGTGATACCATCTTACACCTGTCAGAATGGCTAAGTTAAAAAGCACTGATGACAGCTTATGTTGGAGTGGATGCGGAGCAAGGGGAACATGCCTGTAGATGTAACCAACTGTCTTATTAAATAAGAAACACAGAACCAATGCAAAGAAGAAAGCCAAGAGATCAGAGCTAAGAGCCTTACCAGTCTGCTGCAGCTATCCTCTTCAGCCAAGAGACCTACTTCGTGTGTTTTTGTCTTTATATAGACTTTATGTTCTGCCTTCTCATGGGTTGTAAACCCAACCACATGATTGCCTCGTCACTGCCTGTCTGTACAGACCTCCAGGTCTTCTATGGTTGGTATTGAGATTAAAGGTGTGTGTCTTCAATGCTGGCTGTATCCTTGAACACACAGAGATCTACCTAGCTCTGCCTACCAAGTGCTGGGATTAAAGGCGTGCACCACCACCGCCCAGCTTTTGCTATGGCTCTAATAGCTCTGACCCCTGGGCAACTTTATTTATTAACATACAAATCACATTTTAGTACAAATAAAATATCACTATATTTCCCTTTTTCTATTTTAATAAAAAGAAAAAGGAAAAGGTTGTAACTAACATAAGAAAAACTATATACAAAAGTACAATAACTATATACCATAAATACAAGTAATAAAAACCTAAACAATGTCTAGCCCATTTATATTTGACAAATTCAGAGGAAATAATTCCATTATCTATTCTATTTTGGTAAATTAAAATGTATCTAATTCACTTTCTATCCTAATTAATCTTCAACTATAACTAACTAATCTTCAACTCCCTCAGAGACCCAAGAAGGAAAATAATATTACTAATAAAAAATAAAGACAGGAAGTGCATGCAAGCAGCTTCCAAACTAATTGTGAGTTGACAGAAACAGTCAGCTGCCTGGACAGTCACCTGAGGTTTCTCTGCAGTGTTGGGGCATCATCTTCAGCCTACAGGCTTAGCGTATCTGACAGACTCATTTGTGAAGTAGGATGTACATGACGTCAATATTTTGACCTCACATTGGGTGAGAGCAGTCCATGTACCAGAAACACCTGAATTCCACTAGTGTCCTGTCATGATTCAGGATTTTAAATTCTGGAAATTGTTGATGTTTTTTTAATTCAGCTGTCCATTCTTCTTGGCTGTGTATATGTGGCTTCATCTCAGCATCCCGTTCTTCTTCACATCCTTCTATTAAATGCCATTCTACTATTGAGAGGCATGAGCTTAAGTACTCTTCAAGAATAACTGTTTCAGCTTCTGTTCCATTTCACATCAGAAGCCATTGGCCCACTGCCTATTCAGCTGCCTTCGAAGAAAAGGGCACTGTACCTTTTCTGGATTGTGAAGGCCACTTCAGGGATGGTGCCATATTGTCCTGGCCTCAGAAGATGCCTTTTGATAAAGCCATAACCACACTTGTTTTGGCAAGAATCAGTAGTCTTTTGTTTTGTGTCCTGTCTGTCCTATTTGTCAGCAGTTGATTCGAGGATACTTTGTTGTCCAGTGGCTAACTTTTGCCACAAGGAAAGTTAACTCCATACACAGTTTCTTCAATGCCTGTATTTTCTCTGAAGTAGATGGGTACTGCCACGAACTGACATGTCTCATAGTCATAACAAAAAGAAAAATTTTCTAAGTTATTAAGACATTTTAAATGCCATATTCTGTAGATCTCTGAAGGGTTTCAAGATGACCTGTCTATCTAAAATATATCTACTCAATCTTGAAAACATATCTAATATGACTACAAGTTCTATTGTAATGTCTTAACTACGAAAGTTCATTTATTTTTATGCTAATAGTTGGTAATAATAACATTCAAGGATCAGAAAATTGCATTATATTATTAAATGAATGATATAAGTACAATTAGAAATATACATAGAGCATTTTCTAATAATATCAATTTCAATATATATAATTTATATACAATAAAGAACAATCCAATCCAATGTAAAGTATTTAAAACTAGTAATTGTCTTTTTCTTTTCTTTT
Organism: Peromyscus leucopus; assembly: GCF_004664715.2. Taxonomy (NCBI): domain Eukaryota; kingdom Metazoa; phylum Chordata; class Mammalia; order Rodentia; family Cricetidae; genus Peromyscus; species Peromyscus leucopus. The sequence goes on from NC_051082.1 coordinate 36,554,768, forward strand.
CTTTTCTTTTTCTTTTTTTTAAACAAGAACCTTAAATCTAATCTCCTTTGCTTAGCCCTTTTCCTAACCCTTGACAACAACTTGTAACCAACCCCCTAAACAATGAAAATTATCCCAGACCCAAAACCCATTAAAAAGACCAAAAAACCACCAGCCCCACACCACCTCTTTGGGAATGTGGGTGTTGTATTATTAAAATTGCTTCCTGCTGGATATGGGTAAAGGTATCTTTATCCTGAAAGAAAAATTTTAGGTTAATTGTCAAAATCTAGGAAAGGTAACTATATCCTTCATTATCCAGTCTGCGTATAATGCCAAAGTTCATGGTTTATCTCAAGTCCTTATTCAAGTAGTCTTTGAGACTGGATCATCTCAATGAGCCCTCTCAAAATTGCTCTGAGCACTTTGTAGTTCAAAGCTGATCTGTAGATGATGTTTGTCAGCTTAATGACATTATTATTGTCCATGTGGAACTGTTGTTGTGGGGCCCCATCTTCTTCCTGGAGATTTCAGTTGATGTTTGGCCTGGCCTTGATTTCCTGCAGAAAACTGATAAGAAACTCGAACACAAAGACATATATATGCAGCTAATTGAAGCATTTTTTCTTTCTAGAATTAGTTAGTACTCTATATGACCATTCATATCTTAACAAAGTCTAAAATGTATATATATATATCATATAAATCTTGTAAATTTTCATATAAAATTCATATTTTAAGAAAAGTTTAAAGAATCAGAATAGAATCAAAGAGTTGAGATTAGTAATAGAATAGTCCCTTAATTAATTTGGCTTTTGTCCTCTCCTATAGAAGAAGATGGCTCTTTTCTTCTGGCATGATACAGGGAATTTGCATTTTCCTTTTAACAACATGCTTGAGTTTAAAGAGGGAGAGAGCCATTCTCCAACTCCCAAGTCAGCTTTAAATTTTAATTGAACTGGAACTACAAGAAGACCAATAGTATTAAATTTCATTAGAGAAGAACAGAAACAAACATTTAGGAAGAATTATAAAATTTTTTAGATGATATACCCATATGTCATTTCACTCTGTTTCCTGGGATAGATGATTTGTCCCTTTTCTTCAGTTGTCTCATTTGTCTTGTGTTCTTCAGATTCCTTAACTTTCATTCTCCTAAAAGACAAAAACAAAAACCTTTCCCCAAGACTAATTTTGGGGAGGTTCCTTTTTGGCAAGTTATTATCTCATTAAATGAAAAGGCATGTGTTACTGGTATAAGTTAGTTTCAATTGGATGTTTGTACTGGTTGATGAACCATCACCTCCTCTAATTAAGAGGTCTCTCTTGTTCAAATCGAACCTTTATCAATTTTGATGGTACCCACAGCTTATCTTCTCCTGTAGAAACAAAAGCAAAACCTCATCTCCAACGTAACACATACCCTGGTTTCCATTCTGAGGTCAGCACATCCTTAAAGTATATAGGCTGATTTGATTCTGTGGTTTTTTCTATTATCCAATGTCTCTTTGCAGCTGTTGTTCCTTCCTCATTGGCATTGAAAAAATTCAAAATTAATAGAGCATTATGCAGTCTATTTCTGGGGGTATTTGTTACCCCTTTCTGTTTATTTAGCATATCCTTTAGAGTTCTGTTTGATCTTTCTATAACTGCTTGACCTGTAGGATTACGTGGTATAACTGTAATATGCTTTATATTGTAATAAGCAAAAAACTGTTTCATTTTAACAGAGACATATGATGGAGCACTGTCAATTTGATTTGTGCAGGTATACCCATGATGGCCATACTTCTAGCAAATGATTGATTACAGAATCAGCTTTTTCAGAACTCAAAGCAGTTGCCCATTGAAATCCTGAATAAGTATCGATGGTATGGTGTACATATTTCAATTTTCCAAATTCTGCAAAGTGAAACACGTCTATCTGCCAGATTTTATTCCTCTGAGTACCCTTTGGGTTACATCCTGCTGGTAATGGCGTTTGATTGTAGAAGGAACAAGTAGGACATTTCTTTACTATTTCTTTGGCTTGTTGCATGCTATGGAAAAATCCTTTTTTAAACCTTTACTATTGACATGATGTTTTTTATGAAATTCTGAGGCCTCCAGCACATTTCCTATCAATAATTTATCAATCTCATCATTACCTTGTGCTAGACGGCCTAGCAGACCAGTATGGGATTGAATGTGAGTTATATATAAAGGATGACTCCTTGTCCTGATTGTATCTTGTAATTGAATAAATAGTGAAGTTAATTCTGAAGCATCAGGGATAAATTCTGCAGTCTCAATATGTAATACTACTCTTTCAGCATACTGAGAGTCAGTTACTATGTTGAGAGGTTCTAAAAAATCCATTAATACCAACAGAATAGCATACAATTCCGATTTTTGAACTGAATTATAAGGACTTTGAACCACTTTACTTAAATTTTCTGATTTGTGACCTGCCTTTCCTTGTTTGTTGGCATCTGTATAAAATGAACGAACTCCAAATATGGGGTTTTTGACGTACAATTCGAGGCAAGATCCAATCAGCTCTCTTTATAAGATCAGTTCTATTGCTTTTGGGATATTTGCTGTTAATTTCTCCCAAAAAATTCCTGCAAGCTCTTTGCCTAGGTTCACTTTCTGTCCATAATTTTTCAATGTCCTCCTTAGTTAAAGGTACAACAATTTCTGCTGGTTTTAATTTTTTTTTTGTTTGTTTTTTTTTTTTTTCGAGACAGGGTTTCTCTGTGTAGCTTTGCCTTTCTGGACTCACTTGGTAGCCAGCTGCCTCGAACTCACAGGATCCGCCTGCCTCTGCCTCCCGAGTGCTGGGATTAAGGCGTGAACCACCACCGCCCGGCTATAATTTTTTATTTGGTTTATTTGGTAAAAATATCCATTCCAATATATTATCTTCCCTCTGCATTAATATTCCTGTAGGAGAATGCCTAGAAGGTAAAATAACCAAAATTCAATCCAGCTTTGGATCAATATGATCCACGTGCCCTTCATGTACTTTCTTTTCTACCAAGGCCAATTCTTTCTCAGCTTCAGGTGATAATTCTCTTGAACTATGTAAGTCCTTGTCACCTTCTAAGGTTTTGAACAAATTAGTCAGTTCATTTTTTACCCCAACAATAGTTCATGAATGAGAAATATCACCAAATAATTTTTGAAAGTCATTAAGAGTCTGTAGTCTATCTGTCCTAATTTGCACCTTTTGGGGTCTAATTTTTTATAGCTCTATTTTATATCCTAAATAATTAATAGAATCTCCTCTTTGTATCTTTTCAGGAGCAATTTGTAATCCCCAGCAAGGCAAAATTTTCTTTACTTCTTCAAACATTATTTCTAAAGTATCTGTATTTGAGTCAGCTAGTAAAATGCCATCCATATAATGATAAATTATAGATTTAGGAAATTTTTTACGTATCACTTCCATTGGCTGTTGTACAAAATATTGGCACAGAGTTGGGCTATTCAACATTCTCTGTGGGAGGACCTTCCATTGAAATCTTTTAACCGGTTGAGAATTATTATAAGTAGGCACTGTGAAAGCAAATCTTTCTCTGTCTTTTTCTTGTAAGGGTATTGAGAAGAAACAGTCTTTTAAGTCAATAACTGTGAGAGGCCATCGTTTTGGTAACAGAATAGGCAAAGGAATTCCAGATTGTAGAGAGCCCATTGGCTGAATTACTTTGTTAATTGCTCTAAGGTCTGTTACCATTCTCCATTTACCAGATTTCTTTTTAATAACAAATACAGGAGAATTCCAAGAGCTGGTTGATTCTTCAATATACTGAGCATTTAACTGTTCTTCTACCAGCTCTTCTAAAGCCTGGAGTTTCTCTGTTGTTAAAGGCCATTGCTGAACCCATACAGGCTTGTCTATTAACCATTTTAAAGGTAGAGCTGTTGGTGTCTTTGGGAGATCATCAATTATTGTGCCCTGTTCTTGTATAATATGGATGGCTGGTGACCACTCAGAATAATGTCTTCTAATACTTCTCTCAGAAACATTAGAAAAAGGGGAAATACCATCTTACACCTGTCAGAATGGCTAAGTTCAAAAACACTGATGACAGCTTATGTTGGAGTGGATGTGGAGTAAGGGGAACACACCTGCACTGTTGGTGGGAATATAAACTTGTAAAGCCACTCTGGAAATCACTATAGCGGTTTCTCAGAAAATTGGGAATCAATCTTCCTCAAGACCCAGCTATAGCACTCTTGGGCATATACCCAAGGGATTCTCAAGCAAACAACAAGGACACATGCTCAACTATTTTCATAGCAGCATTATTTGTAATAGTCAGAACCTGGAAGTAACCTAGATGCCCATCAATCAAAGAATGGGAAAAATGTGGTATATGTACACAATGGAGTATTACTGAGTTGTAAAAAACAATGACATCATGAAATTAGCAGACAAATGGATGAACTAGAAAATATCATCCTGAGTGAGGTAACTTTGACTCAGAAAGACAAACATGGCATGTATTCACTTATAAGTGGATACGAGATGTAAAGTAAATGATAACCAGACTACAATCCACAGCTCCAGAGAAGATAGGAAATAAGGAGGACCCTAAGAGGGATGCATGGATCACCTTGGGATGGGAAAACAGAGGAAATCCTGATGAGTAAACTGGATATAGAGGCTAGGAGACAGGGATGAGACCATGAGGGACCAGGATGGCCAAGTTGGGGGGAGGGATGGAGTGGAAAAGCAATGAAAGAGATATTTGATAAAGGGAGACATTATGAGGTAAGGGAGAAACCTGGAGGTAGAGAAATTCCCAGGAACCCCTAAAGATGACCCCAGATGAGTCTACTAGGAACAGTGGTCAGGGTGCCTGAACTGGCCTACCTTGGTAGTCAGTTTGGTGAATACTCTGTCATCATAGAGCTTTCATCTAGTAACTGATGGAAGCAGATGCAGAAATCCACAGCCATGCACCAGGCTGAGCTCCTGGAGTCCAGTCGAAGAGAGGAAAGAGGGATTATATGAGCAAGTGGGAGAGGGGGTCAAGATCATCATGGGGAAATCTACAAAGACAACTGAACCAAGCCAAGGAACTTATTAACTTTAGACCAACAGCAGTGGAAACTGCATGGGATCAGACTAGACTCTCCGCATATGGGTAGTGTAGCTATGTCTGTTTGAGGTGCCCCTGGCAGTGTGACCAGGATCTATTCCTGGTGCATGAGCCAGCTTTCTGGATCCCATTACCTATGGTCAGACACCTTTCTGACACATAATAAAACAGGGAGGGGCTTGGTCCTGCCTCATCTGAATATACCACACTTAGCTGTACCCCCATGGGAGAACTTATTCTGTTGAAGGAGAGGATGAGGGTGAGGGGAGTGTTAGTTTTATGCAGCGCTGTTTACCCCACGAGTAAAAGTCACAAGACACAGCAAAACTCACTATAAGAGTTTATTAGAAGGGAGGGACAGGAAAAGGTGTCCTTAGGCCTATTTGGAAGATATGTGCAGAGGAGGGGGAGATACATGGGATCCATCTTTTATGGACTTTCCTGATTATGCGCATATGGGCTTACTTAGCTATGACATGCATGAGCATGGATTATGTGATCATGCTCTGTGCAAATTACATGACCATGCAGTGCATGGATTACATGGGACTTACAACCCCAGAAATGACTAACCATCTTGCCAGTGCATGCGTGGTCATGTGGGTGTGGCTCCAAATCCTATGGGGGGTTAGGGGGGAGAGTGGGCAGAGGGATGAGGGGAGAATCTGGGTTTGGTGTGTAAAATGAATAATAAAAAAAAAAAAGCAAGCTGAGCATGAGCCACTAAGCAAGGCAATAGCGGTGCTCTTCCATGCTTCAAGCTCCTGCCTTGAGTTCCTGCCTTGGCTTCCCTTGATGATAGACCAACCAGAAAGAAGAAATAAACCTCCCTTCCCCAGCAGCTTTGGTCATTGTCTATCTCATCAACATGAAAGCTAACTAGAACATTTGCTGAGCCATCCTACCAACCCCTAAACAACATACTTCTAAATGATCAAGAGTAAGCCTTGAGGAAATACTTGTAAGTAGTATATCATAGAAAAGGCTTGCCATCCAGTACTGCTAGAATTCCACAAGAAGAAAATGAGAATTCTAACATTAAGAGTTCTTAGAGTCAATCAACTGTCTCACCTATTCAGAGGGCCTGATCCAGTTGGGGGCCCCTCAGCCTTTGGTTCATAGTTCATGTGTTTCCATTCGTTTGGTTATTTGTCCCTGTGCTTTATCCAACCTTGGTTTCAACAATTCTCGCTCATATAAACCCTCCTCTTTCTCACTAATTAGACACCCAGCGCTCCACCCAGGGCCTAGCATCCAGATTCCTCATTCCTTGGATGGGGTTTCTGGCACCTAGGCAGTGGTACCAGGACCTGGGCTCATTGCACGAGTTAGCTGTTTGAAACCTGGGATGTATGCAGGGACTCTTGGCTCAATCTGGGAGGAGGGTACTGGACCTGCCTAGACTGAGACCTTGATCTGGAGGAGGTGGGAATGGGGGGTGGGCTGGGGGAGGGGGAGGGGAGCAGGAAGGGAGAGAACAAGGGAATCTGTGCTATGTAGAACGGAATAGTATTGTAAAATAAAATTTAAAAAAAAAAAAAAAGAGTTCTTAGAGTCTCAAGTTTTTCAAACCCCAACTCAAAAACACAAAGAGAAGAGGTCATTGTGTGGAAGGAAACCAGATTATGTACTTCTACATAACAATGGAGGTGTTTGCAGACTCAAATCCACAGGTCAGCTGCTCAAACACTAATCCTCAAAAGATGAAGTATTGGAAGGAATGACATGTTTACCCAAGAGGATCATTCTGAAGAGATGGGGAGGAATTACTGTGCTGGGTATCACCCAGCCATCTGCTGCTATGACAGAACACCTTCAAAATTCAACTTAAAGAAAATAAGTATATTTGCTTTCCAGATGTTCAGTCCTTGATAATTCAGGTCTACTGCTTCTGGGCTCTGGTGAAGCAGAACATCATGGCAGAGAGCATGCTGATGCCCTCACAGAGCCAGAGTGGAGAATGTGTAGTCAGTTCTCTCTAGAGGATCAAAACAACAGAATGATTTCTTAGATTGGCTTACATGGTAGGGCGTGGGCAGTCCAACTATGGCTATTGCACATTAAAGAGAGCTTCAACCCAGTAGTTACTCAGGTTATGAGGCTGGGTGTCTTACCTGTCCCTGCCTGGTACCAAAGGCCTGGATGATCCCTGGAAAGTCACTGATTTTTAGCTCTCTGGAAAACTGAAAAAGATGGTCAGCAAAAGAGTCAACAGAAGCAGCAACAGGGTAGCTGAACCTGCCAGCAAGAGTCAAGGCCAACTGAGAGAAAATGGGGGAAGAAGGAAGGAATTTCCTTCTTCCATGTCCTTTTACTAACAGTGAGAGAAAGAGAAAGAGGAGAGAGAGATCCAAAACCCATGTATATTGGCAGTGACCTACTTCCTCCAAACAGGTCTAACTTCCATATAATACATTCAAGTGAGAGCACAACAGTGGATGAACCTGTTGAGGAAGTTAAAACTCTCATGATCATCACTTCTCAAGGGCCCCCTTCTGCACTGTCATGCACTGAGGACTATGAAGGTTAGTTTTAATGGTCCACTTGATCCAGCCTGGAATTACATGGGAAGAGTCTCAATGAAGGACTGTCAAGATCAGATGAGTCTGTGTGTAAATCTGTGGGGGGTTCTCTTAATCACCTCTATTGAGGTGGGTAGACCCAGCCCACAGTGGGAGACACCATTCTCTAGGTAGGGGGACCTGGAGTGCATAAGAGTGTTGGAGGGGAGCTAAGCACAGACGTGCATGCAGGAATCCATTGCTCTCTGCTTCTGGACTATGGGTGCGAGGTGGCCAGCTGTCTTTACAACTGGTCACTGTGACTTTCCTGACAAGATGGAGGCAAACATTTTTTCATCTGCTTCTGTCAGAATATTTACAGCAGCAACAGGAAAAGAAACTAAAAAAGAGAAAGCCTCCCATGTATGAGACAGCCAGGTGAACCTGATCCCCTCTCCTCTGCCAAGATTCTTAAAACACTCAGAAGAGGGGAGGGAAGACTTAAAAATGGAGGCAGGAGCAGACAGACACACCATGTGGCAGGCTCACGTGGAGGGTTGATTAAGGGGAGACAAGAGTTGAGAGAGGAGCAGAGAAGGGAGAGGGAATGATTGGGAGATGTGCAAGGAGGGGAATGGAAGAGAAGGGAGAGAGAGGGAGGGGAGGGGAGGGGATGGGAGAGGGAGCAAATGATTGGTTGAGGTGTATGACTCCCTTGCCTGCTGGCCTCTCCCAGGAGAGTGGGAAAGAGATAAGGAATGGGTGGAGCTTGCCTTTAAAGGGGGTTCTAGTGCATGTGTAGAGGTTTATGCAGCCAGGCAGCGAATGTGCATAGATTATGTGACTTACAGCCCTAAGATCTGGGAGCTGCCTAGGTATTTGCCTGGAGTGCTAACAAAGAGTGTAAGAGCCCAGGCATGGGGAGGAATTATGTGAAATATCCTCTGGACACAACATGGCTGCTGCACTCCTGAGGTCACAGTGACTGTGCTCACCTGCCTGAGGCAGATGCAAGATCAAACCAGTTAAAAAGGAGAGAAAAGGCTCTCCCTGGGCCCTACCACTAGCTGAGGAGCTGTTGGCAGCTGATGGCCACTGATGGAGGGAGAGTCACTTTTGTTTGGGTGAGGGCCCTGTAGGTTGCCCATGCCCTAGTGGATGACCACACACTCGTGTGCATATAGGAAGCACTAATTGGGTTTAGTGCATTAAAAATAAGTAAATAAATGATTAAGAGTCACAAAGTGTTTGTAAAAGAAGGAACAGAAGAACAAGGTGCATCAGCCAGGAAGGGGAATGATGAAAGGAATGTTTGTCATTAAGACTCTGTGTTTATCCTGTCTTCTGCTGGAACAGCCTTGAAGAAACAGCCACCTTCATCTACTGGGTCAGGCCCTGGAGCCTCTCAGACAAACTCACTGTTTCCCTACAGTCAAATCCTAGTCCTTATGTTGGTTAGTTGTGTCAAGTTGGCACAAGCTAGAGTCACCTAGTGTCTCCGCTGGGGTCTCTGCTGCTGATAAAACACAGTGACCAAAACCAACTCAGGGAGGAAGGGGTTTATTTTATGTTAAACCTTGTAATCTGTCACCCCGAGAAGTCAGGGCAGGAATTCAGGGCAGGAACTGATACTCAGTTCTTGAGTTGTCTCAGCACCTGGGCCAACAGAATCCGGTGAGGTTTCCCTTACAGCTCTGGGGGCGACAAGTTCCTACACGGCAGCAGCACCCCTGTGGAATCGATCGTGCTGGTGCACAGGATTCCAGAGCTGTGCAGACCCCGCCCTCCCCTGCAGTTTCAGTTGACATTGCAGACAGCACAGGAGCCCAGAGGGAAATTTCTCCCTGAGCAAAGCTGCTGCAGAGTCCGCACTAGTGTCCCTGGATCCAGGGTCAGAGGACGGCAGGAGGAGGAGAAAGAGCTGCACACGGGCTCTCCTCTCCCTCTCTGCTTCCTATGGTGTCAACGTGAGCAGTTTCCTTAAGTTGCGGTCACTCTCACTTCCACACTGGGTGAACTGCGCCCTCACACTACTAGCCAATACCCAAACTGAGACCCCGTGTGTCTTTGAGTTGTTTTCGTCAGGTATTTGGTAGCAGCAATGAAGGAAGGACCTAACACACCTCCACTGCCCTCCCCTAGATTCATGGGAAGTCCTGCTGTGTCAGATGCTCAGCACCTCCCTCTGGCCTCTTCTGGTGCTGGTCCCCACTTCTCCTTTTCTCTTTCTGACTTCAGATTCAGAGAGTGAGGAACAGATGTGTGGAAAATAAAAGCTGATGTTGCCGGCAGTCAAGGACACTGAAGGACGGCAGCAATGATGAGCGACTCCATGGAAGCAAGCGAGAAGCAGCAGCCAGGCTTCCTAGGTGACACAGGGATGGGGTGGGTGGCTGCTTGGGGCTCAGAGTGGTCACTTCTGGCCTCTGCACACAGTCACACAAGTGTGCACACATATATACACACTGCGGGCGTGTGTGTGTGTGTGTGTGTGTGTGTGTGTGTGTGTGTGTGTGTGTGTTTATGTTCATTAGCTGTGGAGTTGTGGAGACAAGAAGCCAAGAAGATGCAGAAGTATTTTCTAAGAGTCTTGGATCCTGGAGAATTAGACATTTCTCTGGGTTCCTGGAATCTAAAGGCTCAGGCCTAGAGACTAGACCCTGACCTCCAGAGCACCAGAAGGTGAAGGCTGGAACCCGACCTGCTGTTTTCTGGGGGCAGAGGTGATTGGCGGCCTTGTTTTGAAATACCTGCCTCTCCCACAGGGTGGCTGAGCCACAACCAAGGCAGCCTGGTGCTGCATCTGCTGTCTGTCCTGCTCCTGACTGGGCTGCTGGTCGCTGTTCTTGTTCAAGGTCAGGCGGGAACAGGCGCTTCCAGCTCTGTGGTATGGCCCACCGGCCATGGCAGCGGGATCTGGGAGTGAAGAGAGGGAAATGTTGAGAGTGGGTCACACTGAGGCCTCAGGGGCTTCCCACACTGGAGCAGAAGTGTGTCGGGAGGTGGGGGTACGGGTAGGGGAAGGGCCCGGGTCCATTTCTTGTGGTTTGGTCATCTTTGTGTCATTCTCTTCTTTTTAAACGTGATGAAAGGTGTTCTGCTGCAGCAATCCAGTGCAGGTCATAACACACAATAAGTATTCGTACCATTGTAGTTTCTGGATTCTTTTGGTGCAGGTTTCAAGGCCCCCAGCTCCCCAGGATATGAGAAAATCTATCAGCAGCTGCTGCAACTCAAGGGTAGAGTGGGTAAGTGACCAGAAATCAGGCATCCAAGGACCTGAGAAGGTCTCCTTGGGAACACACTGTGTTTGAGCCATTGACCCTCTCCAGGCCTCAGTTTCCACTTCTGTGGGGACTTGATGTCTCAGTGGGTAAAGTGCTTGCTATACAGAATCTGAGTTTGAGCCACAGAAGCTATATTTTTAAATAAAAAGGCATGGGGATGTATGTTTCTACCTCCAGCACTGGGGAAATGGAGGCGGATTCCCTCAGACTCACTGGCCAGCCATCTTAGTGCACTTATACACCTTTATACACACACATGCATGTACACACAATAGGCAAAAAAATTAATTAGTAGGAACACAGAGCAACAGCCAGGGAGTGGTTTTGTGGTCTCAGGGGTGACACACATAGTAGGCAGTCAGTTCACACAGAGGTCATACACATCAGCAGCACTCAATGTTTCCAGCACTGTGTATGCAGTAGGTACTCAGTGTTCACGTTGGTCATGGGCACAGTAGTCAATATAGTCTTCTGGGCTCTGTTTCAATCTCTGAAGTTCCTACTTCCCCAGGATGCAGTGTCAAGTGAGGGAGGGCCCTGACTCTGGAAGGCTGGAGCAAATGCAGGATCATGGGCATCCAAGTGTGGGTCCCTCCTGATCTACCCTCCCCCAATAGACAGCATTTGCCGTCCTTGCCCCTGGGAGTGGACGTTCTTCCATGGAAAGTGTTACTTCTTCTCCAAGTCGCAGCGTAACTGGAATGATTCCATCACTGCCTGCCTGGAAGTGGAGGCCCAACTCGTCATCATTGAGAGTGATGAAGAGCAGGTACGCTTGATGGCTTCCTCACCCTGGGACAGGCCAACATTGACTGAGTGTGGAAGCCATGGCTGGCCAGAAAGTGCTTCTGGTTAGGGTCTGCTTACTGCTCTTGGAAAGAGAGAGAAGAGGTGGGACTGAGGGTCCCTGGCACCCTCTGAGTGGACACATCAAGTCTGAACACATTTGAATGCATCAGAAAACCTATAGTACAAGTCATCAGTCATAGCTTCTCTTACTACTGCTGTCCTCATACCCTGATAAAAAGCAATTTAAGGGGCCTGGAGGGATTGCCCAGTGCTTAAGAGTACTCGCTGCTCCTATGAGGACCCTAGTTCAGTTTCGAGGACCCACGTGGGCCATCCATGACCACCTGTAACTCCAGCTCCAAGGGATTCGATGCCTTGTTCTGGCCTCGGTGGGCACCTGCACTCACATGTGCACCTACCCACACATGGACACACACACATAATACAAAAAATAAAATAAAACTTTTTAGAAGCAACTTAAGGAAAGATGGATATCTTGGCTCACAGTTCTGTGTTACAGTCTGTCATGGCTGGGGAGTCACATCCACAGGAGCTTGAGGGAGTCAACCACATAGTATCCACAAGTCAAGATGCAGAGTGATGACCACTGGTGCTCAGCTCACTTTCCCCATTTCCCCAGCCCAGGACCCTCCATCAGGGAATGGTTCTGCGAATAGTTAAAATGAGCCTTCCCACTTCAATTTATCTACATAATACCTGACAGGTGTGTCGGGAGCCTATCTCCTACGTGGATCTCTGTTCTGTCAGTTAAAACTATCACATTGTCCCAGCTGGCCAGGAGACAGGAAATTGTTCCCTTGGTGGGAAAATATTCAAGTGTATACTTTTTGTCAGTGTAAATATGCAATTGTGTACACATGGCGCATCACTCGACACAGAGCTAAAAGTTGCTGCACACTGCTAGCCATCCTGATCACATTAAACCTTATGGGCGAGTGTGTGTGGGTGTGCTCATTCATCACAGATACTGGCAATGCTTTAGGAACATGTGTGCAGACTCCTGCTGTGGAAAAACTGTAAGTCAGACTTCATTAGGCCGTAAGATACAGGTGTGGAAGGGACTCAGGCTCCAGAGCACGTGTCAGGGGCTTCTCTCAGGTGGGAGTCAATGCCCCTGGAGACCCACAGGTGGAACACAGGAATGAAGTAGAAACCTCCTGACTTCTCTCCTTTGTTTACAGACATTCCTGAGTGTGATTTCTAAGGATAAAGGATCTGCCTGGCTGGGTCTCTCTGACCTGAAAGAGGAAGGCTCATGGCAGTGGGTAGATGACTCACCTATGAAAGACAGGTAGCCCTGGGAGCATGGAACCTCATGGAGAGTGGGTGGGGCTGTGAAACTGACCTCAGCTGTCCTCCAAGTCCTTGCCCCTTCCTCCCTCCCTCCCTCCCTTAGGCTTAAATGTCCATGATATTCATTGAGTCGATGGGGGAGGGTCTTCATACCCATGTTGGTAGTCCTTTATATTCCATAATCAGAGTGGGCAGGAGCAGTTTGCAACTTGTTTGGATTGTTTAAGTATAGTGTGTTAAATAATTGGGGAGGGAGAAACCTCAGCCAATAAAGTGTCGGCTTTGCAAGAACGAGAACCTGAGTTTTCTCCCCAGAACTTTCTACACCAACAGGGTTACTTGAGAATGATGAGGGCTGGTCATGAGGCAGGAAGTGAAGGAGATTCTATCAAGAGACTCTGGAAAAAGTGTTCACCACACAATTATGAAAATCTGAGTTCAGATCTCCAACATCCACATTTAAAAAATGGTGTGGTGACATGTACCTGTAGTACAACTGCTGGGGAGGCAAAGACAGAGCACGTCCTAGAGCCTATGGGGCAGCTAGTTCAGTCTCATTGTGAGCTTCAGGCTCAGATAGAGACCCTTTCTGTAATAATATGAGGTGGAGGCTGGTGAGCTGGCTCATTCAGTAAGTGCCTGACATGCAAGCATGAGGGCCTGGGTGTAGATTCCCAGCACCCACAAAAATCAAGGTGATAGCAAACATCTGTCATCCTAGCACTGAGAAGAGAGACAGACAGAAACCAGGAGTCACTGACTAGCTCACCAGAACTGGCAATCAGTGACCTCAGGCTCAGCAAGGGACCATGTTTCAAAATACAGAGTGCATCCTGATGTGGTGGCACACACCTTTAATTCCTGCACTCAGGAGGCAGAGGCAGGCAGATCTGTGAGATCAAGGCCAGCCTGGTCTACAGAGAGAGTTCCAGGACAGCCTACAAAGCAACACAGAGAAACGCTGTCTCAAAACAAACAAACAAAAAATGAACAAACAAACATACAGCTTGTTATACTTAAAGATCCATGATGTCATGTGAGCTACAAAGGAACTGCCACATACCATGAGAACATGAAAAGAAACAGGTGGAAGGAAGGAGGCCAAGGCCGTTCTCTTGTCCAAGGAAAAAAACATGGGAGATTATAAACCAGGCTAGTGTGGAATGTCAGTGGGCTCTGAGATATCATAATGTTCCATTTTCAGTATGAGGCATGATAGAGATCATCCACGAATCACAGACAAGCAGGAAACACTGGGCCCCAGATTCCCCAGCTGGCACTTGCTTGTCAGGAGATCTCAGTTTAGATTAGGGTTAGAGAGTGACAGGAAGCTGCTATGTGACTGAGTCCATGTGACAGGGAGGGTGGGGAGGGAATCTCAGGTCCCAGGGTTTTTGTTAGACAAGGTGTGTGTCCTGACTCAATAGAATGGGGAATCTGAGAAGGAGGCTATTCTAGATGCTGGGAAGAATGTTCCCTGCTGAAGAACTTAGCCATTGAGGAATAAAGGGGGACAGAAAAATATAGTAAGGAATATTAAAAAAAAAAAAAAAGAAATTGCTTTGCATCAAATCTACATGGGAGATTTTTTTGTCCTTTGTCCAGCTGACACATGATTCTGCAAAACCTAAGATAAAACTGCATCAGTTTCACAATTTGAAGTCTCTTGATTCTGTATAGTGGAATAAGGGTTTCTCACACAAATACTTTAAGCATGCCATCAGGTTCTGGGTGAGGTATGGCTGCAATATGCACATGCGATGGACGTGAGTGTATCCTAGTGTCAGAAGTTAGATATAGTGACAGCAGAGGCTGGGACAGGGCCTCATGATGTTTGGGATTTTCAGTTTCAGAAAATATTGGTTAAAAGGGGAGCCCAACAACAAGTACGATGAAGACTGTGCAGAAATTTCAAGTACTGGATGGAATGATAACTCATGTTCCTTAGAGAAATTCTGGATCTGCAAGAAGCCTGCATCTTCCTGCTCTAGGTGAAATCTGCCCACCTCCATGGCCATCATTTGTCCAACCTATTTATCACTTAGTCAAACTTGAAGTACATTCATTTCAGTTCCTTCTGTCTTTCTGTGGATACTGGGATCTCACCAATAGATCTGGACTCTACTTTTCCACACACCTTGTCCCCAAGGGCTTGGGCCACTGCTCTGCCCTCTCCTGTGCCTACGGTTTCTTTGGTTGAGACTATGGTTCTGGCCCATATTTTCAGCTTTCTTCCTGGAGAAAATTCTGGGTTGATCACCATTGTGTTGGTTTGACTGAGATTGTCCCCCAGAGGCTTGCCCATTTGAACACTTGTTCTCCAGTAGGTGGTGCTGTTTGAGGAGTTGATGGAACTTCAGCAGATGGACCCTTGCTAGAGAAAGCACATCATTAGGGGTGGGTTTTGGAGTTTATATTCTCACCTCACCTGCTGTTCTCACTCTGTGTCTGGTGTGTGGATGAAATTGTGATCAGCCAGCTTCCTGTTCCCGATGCCAGGCTTTACCTTTCCCTGCCTGTTGCTGTGTCTCTTCAACCATGATGAACTCTATCTCTTTGGAACAATAAGCCAAAATAAAACCTTCCATCCCTACATTGCTTTCTGTCTGGGTATTTTTTATCATGGCAACAGAAAAGTATGTCAGTCAGATCCAAAGCTTAAGAGATGAGAGTCAGCACAAAGGAATCAGGTGTATTGAGCATCTGGCTTCCTGGAACAGGCAGGGCTATCACCATCTAAGGTTCATCTTGGGAATCCCAAGTATGCTAATGTCTTTATTAGGAGAAGAAAGAATAAGGCTATCTCCTGAGAGAACCATTCTTATCTACAACATATGTCTCCTTTATCCTCCTACCTGGAGTGTTGAAGTTTATCCTGACCTATGACCCAGTTTAGTTTTGTTTAAACAGATATGTTACTTTTCAGAAAGTTAAACTTGGCTGCCACTTACAAGCTTCTCATAGGCAATGTCTAGGAAGAGACCGGGTGTTAAGGGACATTAAGAAAGCATTCTTACAATGAACAGCAGTGAATTCAGAGGCTCGTGGCTGTCCAAGATGCTGAGAATGAATGAGGGTTGTGGCCTCAGCACTAAACAAGACATATAGACATCCCCCTCTAAGGCTCAGGCAACATTCTGGAAGAGGGTACAGAGGACATGTAAGAGACAGAAGGTGGAGTCAAGGTCTGCCAAATGCCATTCTCTAGAATCCACACAACTATTGCAATCACTAACTCATAACAGCAGTTGCCTGCACTGGACCCATGCAAGACTTGCCCTATCAGTTTCCTCATGGGCAGGTGCTAACAGGGCCCAATCCATGACCTTGGAACAGCTGTTAAGAGGTTCTGAGAGAGGAAAGTCATTGTCCCTGGTTGTGTATTCACTGCTCAGCCCACCAGTTTCCAGTGAAGAGCACCAGCTCCAGGTCACAAACACATGGATAAATTCAGTAAGTCACAAGCCAAATAAACAGATGTGGACATGGGTGAGATTCGTTGGAGGGTAGGGAGTGTGTAGTTAGAATTTTTCTGGTCCTGCCTGGCCCACAGTCAGGACAAATCTCTCGTCTGCCAGTCCCACAGCTGTTCAGTCCCAACCAAGTAAACACACAGAGACTTACATTATTTACAATCTGTATGGTCATGGCAGGCTTCTTGTTATCTAGTTCTTCTATCTTAAATTAACCCATTTCTATTAGTCTATAAGTTGCCACGTGGCTAGTGACTTACGGTACTTTACATCCCGCTTGTCATGGTGGCAACTGGCAGCGCCTCTCTGCCTTAGCCTTCCACTTCCCAGAATTCTCCTCTCTCCTTGTCCCGCCTATACTTCCTACCTGGCTACTGGCCAATCAGTGTTTTATTTACTAACTAATCAGAGCAACACATTTAACATATAGACCTTCCCAGAGCACTAGTGGACAGAGGTGTTAGGGAGATGAAGGGGGCTAAGGATCAGAGTGTGGTCAGTACGCACTTTATACATGTGGGGAATTGTTTAAGAACAAATTTAATTAATAGTTAGAAGCCATTAGGGACTAGAGAGATGACTCAGTGGCTAAGAGCTCTTATTCTTCTTGAAGAGGACCTAGCTTCAGTTTCACGCACCCACAATGGGTGGCCCCAAGTGACCTGTAGCTCCAGTTCTGGGAGGTGTAACTCTCCTCTGATGGTGGCAGGCATACATGTCATGTGGTACTCATAAACTCATGCAGTCACACATGTTTACACATGAATAGGAAGGGAGGGAGGGAGAAAGGAAGAAAGACACCAGATGTTTTAGTCTCTGAAGGTCTAAAGAGACATTTTTTGGTAGTGAGCCCTTTAACCATTTAGGCCCTGAGTTATTTCAATTTGTCACCTTAGAAATAAAATTCCTGGGAGCCTTTTGTTTCCTTTTCAGATTACTTGACTCTCCTTGGTCCACAGAATCAACTGTGGAGGCTGGTTCTCTGTGTTCAGAGATCCACTGCCACTGTTAAAAGGCTCTAACTTGTGGCCAGTGTTCCCAGAATTCCCTCCACACAGTATGAAAAAATGTCGACTGCTCCTCATGGGACACCAATGACAAACTAAAGTACAGCTCCACAAAAGTGTGACTTTGGGGTCAGTGAGTTTGTTGGGCTCACTTACATAGCATGGGTGAAGGGTTATCCACAGGAGTGTGGGTGAACTTACTGTGATAGCCCGTTTTTAGGTTCCTCGTGGCTTTACCCAGCAAGTCCGCATAGAGAGGATGATTAGGACCATGGGCCTGAGTGCAGGTGTCTGAGATGGTCTGCACTTGGCTGTGCTGGGGGGAGGTCTTTTGCTCCACCCCTTGGCATCTCTATAAATACCCTGGGGCAGAGACAGTCAGGGCTCCTTGGAATAGGTTCCAGGCCCTCTCAAGGCTATCCTTTATTTTCTATCTGTTTATCTCTGCAGTATAAATCCTTCTATCCAATATTTCCTGCTGCTCGCCCTCAAGAACTGGGGAACTGTGGGGTTGGTGGGTAAATGCCCCACACCTTACGGCAGCTGCAACACTGGAAAGTCTCACCCCATCATGGCTGATGGCCTCCCTGCAACTACATAGACAGACTTCTCTCTTCAGTCAACCTCCCACTGTCTAGAATCTACTGAGACTTTTAGTACACATGCAGTTAGGGCTGCAATACTTGCAATGGACTAAGAGGTATGGTTAGAAGCTCCTGAATCCCAGGCACGAGCCCAGTGACTTCCCCAACCCTTCCATCTTGGAGAGAATGTCAACAGTCAACAGATTTGAACTTGAGGGTCTCTCTCAAGTAGTCACATCTGTTCTGATGAAGATAGCAGCTGTTACACTCTGAGGATGGCATTACAGAACATCCAGAGCAAATTCCTGTGCTAACACAGGTCTTCCCCATGGCACATGGAGTTTCAATAGACAAGAGTATTCATAGCATAAAATCCCATGTCTGACAATAGCAGTGAATCTTTAGTTCATTTCTACTGATGTGATAAATATACCCTGACAAAGGAAATGTACCAGAGGAGAATTCATCTTAACTACAACTCCAGATTTTAGTCTATCACTTCATAGAAGTCAGGGCAGCTTTAAGCAGTTAGTCACATCCACTGTTAAGAGCTAAGAGAATGAATGCTTGCTTGCTAATAATTTGGATCACTTATTTCTCCATTCTTAAAGTTCACGACAAATCAGGGAATGATGCTACCCACAGTGGGCAGGTATAACCACTCAACACAATCAAGAATGTATCCCACATACATCTCTTATAGGTTAACCTGAGTTAACAGTCTCTCACAAGGCATTTTCTCCAAATGATATTAGAAGTGCCAACCAGACAATTAAAAACACCACTGCATATTAAATATTAAAACCAGGAATTGTTTGGCTGAACACAAGAGTGACTTCAAATCATCATGCCTAAGAACAATATTAAACCAAGGCAGTAGGCTTAAATCAGAGAGGATGCCATTTCTGCAAAGGCTGGGGCTGTTTCTGGCCCATCCCTATTTTAGTGGAGGAGACAGAGCAAGGCAGCTTAAGTCTACATGTTATTGGCTTCATTAAAGGCTTCTAGAGGGGAAAAACAGCATGAGCAAGAGCACTTGCTGCCAAGCATGAGGACTTGAGTTCAAATCTCCAGAAACATGAAAAAAACAAACAAACAAAAAAAAACAACAAGATCAACAGATATATGGTTGCAGGCCTGTAGGGGTGGGGACAGGAGGATCACTGGGACTTGCTGACTGACACTCTAGCTCCAGATTCAGAGAGAGACTTTGTATCAGGGAATAAGGTGGAGAATGATAGAAGAGGAGACCTGAAGTTCTCTGGCCGCTGTTCATGCACACACATGCAGATGTATCCTCACACACATAGATGTACAGTACAAATTCATATATCCATGTGAGCGCGTCTACACATGCACGCACGCACGCGCGCACACACAAACACACACACACACACACACACACACACACACACTTCTAATAGTCTACCACCAGTGCACTGTATCTTCATGTTGCCAACATCAAACCTTCCTGAAATTCATGGATGGTCTGATGTGTGCCATGATGTGCCAGATGCCCAGAATCTTCCTCTAATTCTTCCAGTGCTGCCATCCAGGTCCCCCCATTTTTCTTCCTGTGGTAGAGGTATACTCAGGAAATGAGGAACACAGGTGACAGAATCCATGATCTTCAGCACTTCTGGGCACTGAGAACAGTAGCAAATGTGAGCAGCTCCAAGGAAGCAATTGTGCTGTCCAACCTGGAGGAGGCTCAGTTGAGCCTCTGAGCATCTTATGGAGGTGGGGAGAGCATCTCAGGTTTCAGCATGCTGAGGCTGCCATTTGTGCTCTTTCCATTCGGAGGAGAAATTGATGACCAAAGACACTAGATACTCCATCAAAGAAATATATTATTCAAGCAGTGTCTGTGTTCAAAAGCTTTGCAAAGAGAACAGTATCCGGGTCTGAGGAGTTGGGGACACCTCTATGACCCTGTTACTGGCGATGTAAATTAGAGAAGCCACAGAGGAAATCATTATGGAGATGTTTCAAAACACCCAAAGTAGAAGCACCATATGATCTAGCAGTGAGTGAAGGTATGTACCTGAAGGGATGGAATAGAGTGCAGAAGATCTGTGCATGCATACCTAATGTTGCACTCATAACAAGAGCCTGAGTACTTCCATCAAGAGATTAAGGACTTACAAAACAGGTGTGTGTGTGTGTGTGTGTGTGTGTGTGTGTGTGTGTGTGTATAACTCCATCATCAAGAAGCATTAAATTATATCCTTTCTAGAAAAATAAGTTGGGTATTGGTATCATCATATAAAGAGAAGAAATAATTAAATAATAATGGAGAAATAGAAAAGGTAGAACAGACATGTTTTGATGTAAAACACACATAACAGGCTCTTCTATACATACACTCAGAAACACAAAATCATCTCTACTATAGAACACACAAAATACAGTTTTCTCAAGAACATGAGCATCAATCAGCAAGGCTGACCATATTAAATGGCACAAAATATGTCAATACGTTTAAGGCTATAAAATGTGTTCATCTACTGAAATAGACCAACTACAAATGAATTATGGAGGTGATTCTCTAGCACTTGCAAATTAAACAACGTACTTTCTTTAAATTTCTTATTACTTTGTGTGTGTGTGTGTGTGTGTGTGTGTGTGTGTGTACATGATGGTGTGAATGCATGATGGTGTGCATGAAGAGCCCAAAGGACAACTTGTAGGAGTTGATTATGTCCTTCCACCATGTAGATTCTGGAGTGGAAATCAGATTATCATCTAGGAGGGCAGACATCTTTATCTATAATGGTTTTTGTTATCAACTTAACACAAATTGGAGTCACATGGGAAAAAGAAAACTCAGTTAAAGAATTGCTCATTAGATAGGCCTGTGAGGACCTGTCTTGACTGGTGATGGATGTGGGAGAGGCCACCCCACTGGGAATGGCACCATCCCTAGGCATGTGCGCCTGGGATGTTAAGAAAGCAAGCTGAGCATGAGCCACGAAGCCAGCTAATAGCGGTGCTCTTCCATGCCTCAAGCTCCTGCCTTGAGTTCCTGCCTTGGCTTCCCTTGATGACAGACCAACCAGAAAGAGGGAATAAACCTCCCTTCCCCAGCAGCTTTGGTCATTGTCTATCTCATCAACATGAAAGCTAACTAGAACATTTGCTGAGCCATCCTACCAACCCCTAAACAACATACTTCTAAATGTTCAAGAGTAAGCCGTGAGGAAATACTTGTAAGTAGTATATCACAGAAAAGGCTGCCATCCAGTACTGCTAGAACTCCACAAGAAGAAAATGAGAATTCTAACCTTAAGAGTTCTTAGAGTCTCAAGTTTTTTCAACCCCAACTCAAAAACACAAAGAGAAGAGGTCATTGTGTGGAAGGAAACCAGATTATGTACTTCTACATAACAACAGAGGTGTTTTCAGACTCAGATCCATAGGCCAGCTAATCCTCAAGAGATGAAGAGCTAGAAGGAAGGACATATTTACCCAAGAGGATATCATTCTGAAGAGATGGGAAGGAATTACTGGGTGTCACCCAGCCTTCTGATGCTGTGACAGATTACCTTCAAAAGTCAACTTAAAGAAGATAAATACATTTGCTTTCCAGATGTTCAGTACTCGATGGCTCAGGCCTGCTGTTTCTGGGCTCTGGTGAAGCAGAACATCATGGCAGAAAGCATGCTGATGCCCTCACAGAGCCAGAGAATGTGTAGTCAGTTCTCTCTAGAGGATCAAAGCAACAGAATGATTTCTTAGATTGGCTTACATGGCAGGACATGGGTAGTGTTTGAATCGGCCACTCCAGCTATATGACTGCACATGGGCAGTTCAGTAGCTAAGTAAGGGGTCTTACGTCTTAGATCATCCATGCACTGTGTGAATATGCAATAGACTTGGCATGGTCACACAATCTGCGAATGCGTGGCGTAGCTCCATAAGCCCTGCTATGCATGTGCAGTGAAATCCTTAAAAGCCAGACACAGACTCCTCCCCTCTCTTCTGCTCTATGCCCCCCTTACTCTGTCTCTCTCTGCACACATCTCTTCCCAGGCCTGGTCACTCCCTTCTGCCCCCCCCCCAATAAAGCTCCGATACTTGATTTTTGTCATGCCTCATGACCTTTTCATACTGTAAATGCGCCGCATTTAAAACCAGCATTAGTGCTGTGACAAAACAGACTCTCCCGGCACTCTGCATCTGGGACCCTGTACCAAGGTATCTTGGATGTACTACTGCCTGTTTTTTTGTTTTTTTTTTTTCTTCATTTGCCCAGCAGCGGGACTGTTCTGCACAATACACAGGCTAACCAGATTAGTGAGTTTTCCCTTTCTGATCCCTCTCCGTTTCCCACAACTGTAGCCTAAGATATATTTCTCATGCCCGGCCTCAGGCTGCATACCATGACACATTCTCTCTTGATGAAGTTTTGAATACTATCTGGACTCCTAGGGGGGTCCTCTGGTACATATGCCCCCCAGCCCTTGCCTCTTCTGTGATGACAAGTGGGGTAACTTGTGCTGTTAATTTGTGCTGGTCCACAGATTACCTACCCTCAGGGATGCCCGGGATGGGAGTCTTGGATCCCATTTGTTATTTTAATTTTTTATTTTTTTCTCTCTCAGCTGCAGTCTTTCTGAGTTCAGATTCAGAGAGTGGGGATCAGATGTGTGGAACTGTACATGATGTGTGTGGTATATGTCCACATATGTTTATGTGCACACGTTCATGTGTGTCAGTGCGGGCATGTATGTACCATGCTGGTCAGAGAAAAACCTCAGATACTAGTCCTTGCCTTCCATCTCATCTGAGGCAGGGTCACTTGCTGTTCACTACTGTGAACTCCATCTAGCTGGCGTACAAGCTTCTATAGGATCTGCCTCTGCCTCCCATCTCACTTGTGTTACAGAGGAACACTACTATATCATGCTCTACTTGGGCAGCAGAGATTTGAATTCTGGTCCTCACACTTGCACCATGAGTACCTAACCCCCTGAGCCATCTCCTCTGCCCCTCTCATGGGTTTTCAGCTTCACGAAGTATCAGAAGGAAAGAAAAGTAACAACGAGGAAGCAGAAGTCTGTGTTGAAGTTACAGATGGCCTCTGGACCAGTGACAGATGTGATCTTAAGAAATTTTGGATCTGTGAGAAGTCTGTAGCCTCCTGTCCAGCAAATACAATCTGATCTTTCTGCAGTCCCTGCAACTGGATAGATGGTAGCAATTTACCCACATTGGTGAGATTTGAACAGTACCTCTGGGCCTCTTCAGTGTCAGAGACCTCATACCCTATGGAAGTGCTTCTCAACCTTCCTAACGCTGTGATACTTTAATACAGTTCTTCATGTTGTGGTAACTCCTAAACAGAATTATTTTGCCACTACTTCATAATGGTAACTTTGCTACTGTTGTGAATCATGATATAAATATCTGATATGTGACCCCCCAAAGGGGGTTGTGACCCACAGATTGAGATCCGTGGCCCTATGGAATTGGATCATTCATATTCTTCCTCCAAAGTTTCCATGTGTTGTGCCACAATTTCCTCCAACATGAAACCTTCTACCCCAGCAGGTAGCTCACTGAGACTTTTTCAGGAGAACTTGGGGTCGGGGGTATGGGTGATTCAGCAGTTAGGTGTACCTCTGCTCTTACAGAAGACAGGGCCTCATCGAGGGGAAGATGAGCAGTTGATCATTATTATGGCTGTTGCTGAGGACAGGGGATTGGTTCCCCAAACCCAAGTAGGATAAGGGTAGGACAAGTAGGTTTGCTCACAACTACCTGTAACTCTGGCTCCAGGGACTCTGGCATCCACTTCTGGGCTCTGTGGGTACCTCAGGTGCACATATCTACACACAGACACATATATACACATAATTAAAAATAAAAATAAAATATTCTTATAAAAAGACACAGGAAGTTCTATAGAGAGTCTCATTAAGACTCAGGAAGGAAACAATGCACAAGCCTTACGAAGTTCCTGAAACTTACCAGATTCACAAGGGGCATCCCTCCCTAAAGTATATATAAAGAACAGCAAGGAGTGCCTACATAAGGAGACTTTCTAGTCTATGGTGTCACCTATTTCATGAGTTATCATCTATGTGATAGCACAACAGTCTTTGAGTCATATCTGTTTGTGTAAGTAACTCTTCATCCATACCACTGCAAGGAATCCCAATAAGCCCTTTGGTCCACAGACTTCGGGGCTTCCCTTACTTCGTTCTCCTGTCAGTTCTATTTTTAGGGTGAGAATACATCTTTCCATGTCTCCCCAGTGTTACCCAACATCAGGTTCTCCTTGGCTCCTAGGTTGTGGTTGTGAGACATCTTTGCATTGTATGTGGGATGCGTTCAGCAAGTATGCATGTTCTACTATTCTACTCGCTCCTCCTTGAGATGCCAGAGGGTTTGCAAGCCACACGTACCTGACTTTTCCCCAGGGCTCAGTCCCACCCCCACATACTTTCTGTCATCAGCTGCTTGTCTTGTTGGTGCAGCAGAACACCTGATCAGAGAAACTAAAGGGATGAAGGGCTGATCGTCGGCCCGCAGTGTGAGGGTACCCATCATGGCAGGGAGCACATGGCATCAGGAGCATGAGGCACCTGTAGCATTGCATCCACAGTCAGGAGGCAGAAAGAGAAGAGTGTCTCTGCTCAGCTCACTATCCATTTCTTTCAGTTCTGGGTCCAAGTTATGGAATGAAACTACATACATCTAACATGGGTCTTCCCATCACAATTCACCTATCTAGATAATCCCTCACAGAAATTCCTATAAGTTCATTTCCACGGTGACTCTAAACTAAGTCCCATCAAGTTGAAAACCAAGCTTAACCTCACACTTTGCTCACATATGCCCACCTTCCCATGCAACCCTTCACCCGAGGACAGTCCTTGGTTGTCATAGCTCCTTTTGTAGACAGGAGGAACCCAAGGATTACTCTTTACAGTAGATCAACACTCTTCTTGAATGGTGTACATATTCCTCAGATCCAGTATCATCTGATGATGTGATGATCTCACAATGGTGAGAACTGAGTGAGTCTCTCTTTTAAAGGGATACATTTCTCTAGCTCTGGGTGTCCTGTTGGAGGTCCTGTCACTGTTCATCCTCTTCCTGCCCAGACACTGCTCTGGGGTACTGTCTTCTCCAAAGTCAGGCTTCTTTCTGTTCACTTACGAAGGGTTTAGGCTGAAGTGTGATCCTAATTAGTCTTAATAAAAACCTGGAGTCAGATATTAGGGTGAAAGCTGAAAGATCAGAGAAGCGGAGCAGCAGCCATTAGAAACTTCTTACTTCTATAAATCCTCGAATCAAATGGGGGGGGGCAAAATCCTGTCTCCACCTCCCTAGTGCTGGGATTAAAGGCGTGCACCACCACTGACCAGCTCTGTTTCTCTTTTAGACTGGTTTGATCGAGTATAGCCCAGGGTGGCCTCCTGATCTTCCTGCTTCCTCCTCCCAAGTGCTGGGATTTAAGTTTTGTGCCACCACTGCCTGGCCTCTATGGTTAACTCGTGGCTAGCTCTACCGTCTGATCTCCAGGAAAGCTTTATTTGTCAGAATACAAACAAAATATCACAGAATATTGGGCTAAGAAAGATCTGGCCATGTTGAAGCAACATAGGTGAAACTCTGGGTCTGGAGATGCCATTTCAGTGGCAAGGGGCCCGCCCAGCATGCGTGAGACTCAAATTTAAACATCAGTATTTCTACCATTAAAAAAAAACCTACAGAGGACTCTGAAAACAGTTCAGGGTGTAAAGACCCCTGTATAAGACCCTGAAAATTTTCCACTGCCCATATGTGCTCCAATATGGCCATTGTCTAGATTACTGAGTGATAACGATGTCTTTTTCTATTTTTATTGGACAACATTGTCTAGGCTTGAATTGATGATAGTGAGGTGATTTGGGATGAAGAAAGGGAACTTCAAGACATGGGTGGTTGTGAGAAAGACCACTTATGTGAGGGGAAGGTTGGAAATTTTAGTCTCACTAATTCCCAGGTGTGGTTGGCATTTACATGTTTAAAAAATACTTAGCAATGAGCTATAAAGAATTTCAAAGCTGGGGCTTGGAATATGGCTCAGAGATTAAGTGCCTGCCTTATCAATATAGAGACTTGAATTTGGCCAATTCAGAGTGAACACAAGAACACTCCAGTAAGATGAATCTCACTCCCTCTCGGAACTGCCTTAGCTACACGCTTGCAAACACACATAGACTTCCTTTTCATTTTTGCTGAGTTTTAAATATTTCGTGTGTATATGCATAGGTGTGTGCTTGTTCATGTATACGTGGGTGCATGTTTGAAAGCTACATATAACCAACAATACGAACACACATATACACACTGTCCTCCCAATCACAGAACATGTTCTTCCCTTAGAGAGACATAAAGCAAACCTCAATATTTTTAAATCTTTGTGTGTGGAGGTAACATGTACATGTGTTTGTATGTATGTGGAGGGCAGAGGGAAACCTTGGTGTCACTCCTTAGAGCCTTCCACCTTGTGCTTTGAGGTAGAACCTCTCCCTGGCCTGCAGTTCATCAGTTAGGATAGGCTGGCTGCACAGTAGGCCACTTAGTGGAGAAAGGATTTATTTTAGATATTGGAGATAGTCGAGTTGACAGGAAACCAGGGGTGGAGGATGGCTCAGTGGTTAAGAGTGCTTGCTGCTCAACCATTGGGATCAGAGTCTGGAATCCAGTATCTACATCAGGCAACGTTTAAATATCTGTAACTCCAGGTCTATGGCCTGTGTGGGCATAAACACACACACACATACACACACACACACACACACACACACACACACAGCCTGTGTGGGCATAAACACACACACACACACACACACACAGAGAGAGAGAGAGAGAGAGAGAGAGAGAGAGAGAGAGAGAGAGAGAGAGAGAGAGAGAGAGAGAGAGCCTGTGCAGCAGTGTATATCCATAACTCAAGGGCTGACGCAGAGATTGGAAACAGGGATGCTGAGGGCTTCCTGGAAAGTTAGTCTAGCCAATAGGCTGTGTCAAGGGTCAATGACATATTCTGTCTCAAAAAAATCAGGTGACAATGTATTTCAGACATAGAACTCTGAAGATTCCAGCTGGATCTGACCTGAAGGCCTCTTCCTTGAGAACTAGCTTTCATAATGTCGAATATGCTATGTAAGATGCCAAAGGGAGAAAGCTATAAATAGTCGTACCCAACTAAGATGTCTCTGAACCACAACAATGACTAGCCCTGCAAGATACCTGTAAAGGCACAATGGTGGCAGTCACACTTAAGTGCTCACACTTAAAATGCTCATACTTAAGTGCTCACGGAGCAAGTGTGAGGACCTGAGTTCAACTCTGCTACCCAAGTAGAGCATGGCATAGTAGTGTTCCTCTGTAACGCAAGTGAGATGGGAGGCAGAGACAGAACCTATAGAAGCTTGTACGCCAGCTAGATGGAGTACACAGTAGTGAACAGCAAGTGATCCTGCCTCAGATGAGATGGAAGGCAAGGACCAGTAACTAAGGTTGTTCTCTGAATCTGAACTCAGAAAGAGAAAAGGAGAAGTGGACACCAACACCAGAAGAGGCCAGAGGGAGGTGCTGAGCATCTGACACAGCAGGACTTCCCATGAATCTAGGGGAGGGCTGTGGAGGTGTGTTAGGTCCTTCCTTCATTGCTGCTACCAAATACCTGATGAAAACAACTCAAAGACACACGGGGTCTCGGTTTGGGTATTGGCTAGTAGTGTGAGGGCGCAGTTCACCCAGTGTGGAAGAGAGGTGACCACAACTTAGGAAACTGCTCACGTTGACACCATAGGAAGCAGAGAGGGGGAGGAGAGCCGGTGTGCAGCTCTTTCTCCTCCTCCTGCCACCCTCTGACCCTGGATCCAGGGACACTAGTGCGGACTCTGCAGCAGCTTTGCTCAGGGAGAAGTTTCCCTCTGGGCTCCTGTGCTGTCTGCAATGTCAACTGAAACTGCAGGGGAGGGCGGGGTCTGCACAGCTCTGGAATCCTGTGCACCAGCATGATCGATTCCACAGGGCTGCTGCTGCCATGTAGGAACTTGTCGCTCCCAGAGCTGTAAGGGAAACCTCACCGGATTCTGTTGGCCCAGGTGCTGAGACAACTCAAGGACTGAGTATCAGTTCCTGCCCTGAATTCCTGCCCTGACTTCTCGGGGTGACAGATTACAAGGTTTAACATGAAATAAACCCCTTCTTCCCTGAGTTGCTTTTGATCACTGTGTTTTATCAGCAGCAGAGACCCCAGCGGAGACACTAGGTGACTCTAGCTTGTGCCAACTTGACACAACTAACCAACATAAGGACTAGGATTTGACTGTAGGGAAACAGTGCGTTTGTCTGAGAGGCTCCAGGAACTGACCCAGTAGATGAAGGTGGCTGTTTCTTCAAGGCTGTTCCAGCAGAAGACAGGATAAACGCAGAGTCTTAATGACAAACATTCCTTTCATCATTCCCCTTCCTGGCTGATGCTCCTTGTCCTTCTGTTCCTTCTTTTACAAACACTTTGTGACTCTTACTCATTTATTTACTTATTTTTAATGCACTAAACCCAATTAGTGCTTCCTATATGCACACGAGTGTGTGGTCATCCACCAGGACATGGGCAACCTACAGGGCCCTCACCCAAACAAAAGTGACTCTCCCTCCATCAGTGGCCATCAGCTGCCAACAGCTCCTCAGCTAGTGGTAGGGCCCAGGGAGAGCCTTTTCTCTCCTTGGTAGAGTTTTTAACTGGTTTGATCTTGCATATGCCTCAGGCAGGTGAGCACAGTCACTGTGACCTCAGGAGTGCAGCAGCCATGTTGTGTCCTGAGGATATTTCACACAATTCCTCCCCATGCCTGGGCTCTTACACTCTTTGTTAGCACTCCAGGCAAATACCTAGGCAGCTCCCAGATCTTAGGGCTGTAAGTCACATAATCTATGCGCATTCGCTGCCTGGCTGCATAAACCTCTACACATGCACTAGAACCCCCTTTAAAGGCAAGCTCCACCCATTCCTTATCTCTTTCCCACTCTCCTGGGAGAGGCCAGCAGGCAAGGGAGTCATACACCTCAACCAATCATTTGCTCCCTCTCCCCTCCCCTCTCCTCCCTCTTTCTCCCTTCTCTTCCATTCCCCTCCCTTGCACATTTCCCAATCATTCCCTCTCCCTTCTCTGCTCCTCTCTCAACTCTTGTCTCCCCTTAATCAACCCTCCACGTGAGCCCTGCCACATGGTGTGTCTGTCTGCTCCTGCCTCCATTTTTACGTCTTTCCTCCCCTCTTCTGAGTGTTTTAAGAATCTTGGCAGAGGGCTGGAGAGATGGCTCAGAGGTTAAGAGCACTGCTTGTTCTTCCAAAGGTTCTGAGTTCAATTCCCAGTAACCACATGGTGCCTCACAACCATCTATAATGAGATCTGGTGCCCTCTCCTGGCCTGCAGAAATATGTGCAGACAGAATACTGTATGCTTAAGAAATAAATAAATAAATCTTAAAAAAAAAAAAAAAAAAAAGAATCTTGGCAGAGGAGAGGGGATCAGGTTCACCTGGCTGTCTCATACATGGGAGGCTTTCTCTTTTTTAGTTTCTTTTCCTGTTGCTGCTGTAAATATTCTGACAGAAGCAGATGAAAAAATGTTTGCCTCCATCTTGTCAGGAAAGTCACAGTGACCAGTTGTAACGACAGCTGGCCACCTCCTATCCATAGTCCAGAAGCAGAGAGCAATGGATTCCTGCATGCACGTCTGTGCTCAGCTCCCCTCCTCCACTCTTATGCACTCCAGGTCCCCCTACCTAGAGAATGGTGTCTCCCACTGTGGGCTGGGTCTACCCACCTCAATAGAGGTGATTAAGAGAACCCCCCACAGATTTACACACAGACTCATCTGATCTTGACAGTCCTTCATGGAGACTCTTCCTATGTAATTCCAGGCTGGATCAAGTGGACCATTAAAACTAACCTTCATAGTCCTCAGTGCATGACAGTGCAGAAGGGGGCCCTTGAGAAGTGATGATCATGAGAGTTTTAACTTCCTCAACAAGTTCATCCACTGTTGTGCTCTCACTTGAATGTATTATTTGGAAGTTAGACCTGTTTGGAGGAAGTAGGTCACTGTCAATATACATGGGTTTTGGATCTCTCTCTCTCCTCTTTCTCATGGAAAGAGGACATGGAAGAAGGAATTCCTTCCTTCGTCCCCCATTTTTTCTCAGTTGGCCTTTACTCTTGTTGGCAGGTTCAGCTACCCTGTTGCTGCTTCTGTTGACTCCTTTGCTGAACCATCTTTTTCAGTTTTCCAGAGAGCCAAAAACCAGTGACTTTCCAGGGATCATCCAGGCCTTTGGTACCAGGCAGGGACAGGTGAGACACCCAGCCTCATAACCTGAGTAACTACTGGGTTGAAGCTCTCTTTAATGTGCAATGGCCACAGTTGGACTGTCTATGCCCTACCATGTAAGCCAATCTAAGAAATTATTCTGTTGCTTTGATCCTCTGGAGAGATTCTCCACTCTGGCTCTGTGAGGGCATCAGCATGCTCTCTGCCATGATGTTCTGCTTCACCAGAGCCCAGAAGCAGCAGGCCTGAGCCATCAAGGACTGAACATCTGGAAAGCAAATTACCTTCTTTAAGTTGACTTTTGAAGGTGTTCTGTCATAGCAGCAGAAGGCTGGGTGACACCCAGGACAGTAATTCCTTCCCATCTCTTCAGAATGATATCCTCTTGGGTAAATATGTCCTTCCTTCTAGCTCTTCATCTCTTGAGGATTAGTGTTTAAGCAGCTGGCCTATGGATCTGAGTCTGAAAACACCTCTGTTGTTATGTAGAAGTACGTAATCTGGTTTCCTTCCACACAATGACCTCTTCTCTTTGTGTTTTTGAGTTGGGGTTGAAAAAACTTGAGACCCTGAGAACTCTTAAGGTTAGAATTCTCATTTTCTTCTTGTGGAGTTCCAGCAGTACTGGATGGTCAGCCTTTTCTGTGATATACTACTTACAAGTATTTCCTCAAGGCTTACTCTTGATCATTAAACAAGTATGTTGTTTAGGGGTTGGTAGGATGGCTCAGCAAATGTTCTAGTTAGCTTTCATGTTGATGAGATAGACAATGACCAAAGCTGCTGGGGAAGGGAGGTTTATTTCCTCTTTCTGGTTGCTCTATCATCAAGGGAAGCCAAGGCAGGAACTCAAGGCAGGAGCTTGAAGCATGGAAGTGCACCGCTATAGGCTGGCTTCGTGGCTCATTCTCAGTTTGCTTTTTTTTATTATTCATTTTATGTACCAACCCCAGATTTCCCCCTCATCCCTCTGCCCGCTCTCCCCCTCTTCCCTCCCCCCATTGGATTTGGAGCCACACCCACATGACCACGCATGCACTGGCAAGATGGTTAGTCATTTCTGGGGTTGTAAGTCCCATGTAATCCATGCACTGCATGGTCATGTAATTTGCACAGAGCATGATCACATAATCCATGCTCATGTGTGTCATAGCTATGTAAGCCCATATGTGCATGCGTGGGGGAGGCCATAAAAGGTGGATCCCATGTACCTCCCCCTCCTCTGCACATATCTTCCAAATAGGCCTAAGGACACCTTTTCCTGTCCCTCCCTTCTAATAAACTCTTATAGTGAGTTTTGCTGTGTCTTGTGACTTTTTCTCGCGGGGCAAACAGCGCTGCATAAAACTAATATTCCCCTCACCCCTCATCCTCTCCTCCAACAGAATAAATTCTCCCATGGGGGACAGCTAAATGTGGTATATTTGGTTGAAGCAGGGCCAAGCCCCTCCCTGTTTTATCATGGGTTAAAAAGGTGTCTGACCATAGGTAATGGGATCCAGAAAGCCGGCTCATGCACCAGGGATAGATCCTGGTCACACCGCCAGAGGCATCTCAAACAGACCCAGCTACACAACTGTCTCCTGTAGTATGAGTCTTAACAAGTCTTATTAACAAAATCAATCCTGAGGCCAGTTATTGGGGTCAATGCTGGAAGATCAGAGAAGCAGAACAAGCCACAGCTTCCTCACCTCGCCACTTCTTCAGCTGATCCTGTTTCCTAAGACTGGAAGCTTCTGAATCCTCATCCAGAATGAATCTCAGCTGAACTGCTGCTCAAAAGCCTGAAAGCTTAACCAGCCAAATGCTTCTAGATTCTGGTCCTCGTGGCTTATATACCTTTCTGCTTTCTGCCTCACTCCCTGGGATTAAAGGCTCACTTTCTGGGATTAAAGGCATGAGTCACCACACCTGGCTATTTCCAATGTGGCCTTGAACTCACAGAGATGCAGAGGGATTTCTGCCTCTGTAATGCTAGGTTTAAAGGCGTGTGCTACCACTGCCTATCCTCTATGTTTAATATTGTTGCTGTTCTGTTCTCTGACCCCAGATAAGTTTATTAGCATGCACAATATTTTGGGGACCACAATACCACCACAGTCTCCCATATGTGGAGGATCTAGTCTGATCCCATGCAGTTTCCACTGCTGTTGGTTTAAAGTTCATAAGTTCCTTGGCTTGGTTCAGTTGTCTTTGTAGATACCCCATCATGATCTTGACCCCCCCCCACTTCCTCATATAATACCTCTTTCCTCTCTTCGACTGGACTCTAGACGCTCAGCCTGGTGCATGGCTGTGGATCTCTGCATCTGCTTCCATCAGTTACTAGATGAAAGCTCTATGATGACAGAGTATTCACCAAACTGATTACCAAGGTAGGCCAGTTCAGGCACCCTGACCACTGTTGCTAGTAGTCTATTCTGGGGTCATCTTTGGGGGTTCCTGGGAATTTCCCTACCTCCAGGTTTCTCCATTACCCCATAATATCTCCTTTTATCAAATATCTCTTTCACTGCTCTCCCACTCCACCCCTCCCGCAGCTCAACCATCCTTGTCCCTCATGGTCTCATCCCTATCTCCTAGCCTCTATATCCAGTTTACTCATCAGGATCTCCTCTGTTTCCCCATCCCAAAGTGATCCATGCATCCCTCTTAGGGTCCTCCTTGTTTCCTATCTTCTCTGGAGCTGTGGGTTATAGTCTGGTTATCGTTTACTTTACATCTAGTATCCACTTATAAGTTAGTACATACCAGTACTTACAACTGGGTTACCTCACTCAGGATGATATTTTCTAGTTCCATCCATTTGCCTGTAAATTTCATGATGTCATCATTTTTTACAACTCAGTAATACTCCACTGTGTACATATACCACATTTTTTTTTTAATCCATTCATTGATTGAGAGGCATCTAGGTTACTTCTAGGTTCTGGCTATTACAACTAATGCTGCTATGAACATAGTTGAGCAACTGCCCTTGTTGTATGCTTGAGCATTCCTTGGATATATGCCAAAGAGTGCTATAGCTGGGTCTTGAGGAAAATTGATTCCCAATTTTCTGAGAAACTGCCATACTGATTTCCACAGTGGTTGTACAAGTTTGTATTCCAACCAACAGTGCAGGTGTGTTCCCCTTGCTCCGCATCCACTCCAACATAAGCTGTCATCAGTGTTTTTGAACTTAGCCATTCTGACAGGTGTAAGGTGGTATCTCAGAGTCATTTTGATTTGCACTTCCCTGATGACTAAGGACGTTGAGCAATTTCTTAAATGTCTTTCTGCCATTTGGGATTCTTTTGAGAATTCTCTGTTTAATTCTGTAGCCCATTTTGTAATTGGATTTTTAGGTATTTTGATGTCTAGCATCTTGAGTCTTTATATATTTTGGAGATCAGCCCTCTGTCAGATGTGGGGTTGGTGAAGATCTTTTCCCACTGTATAGGCTGTCATTTTGTGTTATTAACCATGTCCTTTGCCTTACAGAAGCTTCTCAGTTTCAGGAGGTCCCATTCATTAATTGTTGCTCTCAGTGTCTGTGCTACTGGTGTTATATTTAGGAAGTGGTTTCCTGTGCCAGTGCTTTCTAGGCTACTTCCTACTTTCTCCTCTATCAGGTTCAATGTAGTTCAGTGTAGTTGGAGGGTGGATTCTGTTTTTGTATCCATTCTGTTAGCTTGTGTCTTCTTATAGGTGAATTGAGTCCATTGATAATCAGAGATATTAATGACCAGTGATTGTCAATTCTTGTTATTTTCTTGGTGGTAGTATTGTATATTTCCCTTCTTTGGGATTTGTTGGTGTGGGGTTATCTATTGCCTGTGTTTTTATGGGTGCATATAACTTTCTTGGATTGGATTTTTCCTTCTAGTGCTTTTTGCAGGGCTGGATTTGTGGACAGGTAATGTTTAAATCTGTTTTTTTCATGGAATATTTTGTTTACTCTGTCTATAGCAATTGAGACTTTTGCTAGGTATAGTAGTATGGGCTGGCATCCATGGTCTCTTAGTATCTGCATAAAGTCTGTCCAGGACCTTCTGTCTTTCAGACTCTCCATTGAGAAGTCAGGTGTTATTCTGATGGGTCTGGCTTTATATATTACTTGGTCTTTTCCCTTTGCAGCTCTAATATTCTTTCTTTATTCTGTATGTTTAGTGATTTAATTTTTATGTAGCGATGCAACTTCTTTTTTGGGTCCAATCTATTTGGTGTTCTGAAAGCTTCTTGTGTCTTCATAGGCATTTCCTTCTTTAGATTGGGAAAGTTTTCTTCTATGATTTTGTTGAATATATTTTATGTGCCTTTGAGTTGGTATTCTTCTCCTTATTCTATCCCTATTATTCTTAGGTTTGGCTTTTTTATTGTGCCCTTATTTCCCAGATGTTTTTTTTTTCTTATGACTCTTTTAGCTTTAGTATTTTCTTTGACTGACGAATCTATTTCCTCTATTGTATCCTCCACGCAAGAGATTCTCTCTTCCATCTTTTGTATTCTGTTGGTTATGCTTGCATCTGCAGTTCCTGTTCATTTACTTGAATTTTCTATTTCCAGCATTCCCTCAGTTTGTATCTTATTCATTGTTTCTATTTCAAAAGGTCTTGAACTTATTCCTTCACCTGTTTAATTGCTTTTTCTTGGCTTTCTTTAAGGGATGTATTGATTTCTTCCAATTTTTTGTTTATCTTTTTCTCAATTTCTTTAAGGGAATTTTTCATTTCTTCTTTAAAGGCCACTACAATCTTCATCAAGTCATTCTTAAGGTTGTTTTTTTCTGCTTCTTCTACAACGTGATGTTCAGGTCTTGCTGATGTAGAACCACTAGGTTCTGGTGGTGCCATATTGGTCTTTATGTTGTTGAATGTATTTTTGCACTGGTATTTACCCATCTCTTCCTCCAGTTGGTGGAAATGGTGTCTGTGTCTCAGGGAGCCACTCTTGGTCCAATTGGAGCTCTATTCCTATTAGAGCTGGTGGAGTTTGTGTCTCAGGGAGCAGCTGTGATCATGGAGAATGGGTAAGTTTGGGTGATAGCTTGGGGCTTGTAGGTTACAGCATCTGGTGGAGGAAGGTGATAGCCAGGCCTGCCTGCAGGAGTCCTGCCTGCTGGCCTGTAACTGGTTGTACACCTGGACCTAAAGCCTAGAGGCTGGAGTGATTGGCTAGAAGAACAAAAACTCACCTCTTCGTCCAACTGGAGCTGGCAGTGTCTGTGTCTCAGGAAGCAGCTGCGGTCTGGGAAGATGGGTGGTTTTACAGGGTGGGTTGGGGCTTGTACGTTACTTGTACTCAGGTGGCTCTAGTCGGTGTTAAGTTGATAACAAAAACCATTCTAGTAGGTAAAGATGTCTGCCCTCCTACCTGATAATATGATTTCCGTCTTCAATATCTACATGGTAGAAGGAGAGAATCAACTCCTGCAAGTTGTTCTTTGGCCTACACACACATACAAAAAAAAGTAAGAATAAATTTAAAAGATGTATGTTGTTTAATTTGCAAGTGCTAGTGAATCTCCTGTCATGTCTCCATAATTGATTTCTAGTTGGTCTATTTCAGTAGATGAACACATTTTATAGCCTTAAATGTATTGACATATTTTATTTCATTTAATATGGTCAACCTTGCTGGATGATGCTCATGATCTTGAAAAAACTGTATTTCGTGTGTTCTATAGTAGAGGTGATTTTGTGTTTCTCTCTGAGTGTATGTGTAGAAGAGCCTGTTATGTGTGTGTTTTACATGAAAGCATGTCTGTTCTACCTTCTCTATTTCTCCATTATTATTTAATGACTTCTTCTCTTTATATGATGATACCAAGACACAACTCATTTTTCTGAAAAGGATATAATGTAATACTTCTTGATGATGGAGTGATACGCACACACATACACACACACACACACACACACACACACACACACACACACACACCTGTTTCCTAAGTCCTTAATCTCTTGATGGAAGTACTCAGGCTCTTGTTATGAGTGCATCATTAGGTATGCATGCACAGATCTTCTGCACTCTATTCCATCCCTTCAGGTACATACCTTCACTCACTACTAGATCATATGGTGCTTCTACTTTGGGTGTTTTGAAGAATCTCCATACTGATTTCCTCTGTGGCTTCACTAATTTACATTGCCAGTAACAGGGTCTGAGAGGAGGTGTCCCCATCTCTTCAGACCTGAATACCACACTCTTTGCAAAGCTATTGAACACAGACACTGCTTGAATAATGTAATTCCTTGATGAATTATCTAGTGTCTTTGGTCATCAACTTCTCCTGTGAATGGAAAGAGCATACATGGCAGCCTCAGCATGCTGAAACCTGAGATGCTCACACACACACACACACACACACAGATTCCCAGTCTCCTCCAGGTTGGAAAGCTGATGCACAATTGCTGTGTTGGAGCCCAACCTTGAGAGTTTATAACACAGATCCACTTCCCATCTGCTCTCTGCTCATGACTAGGGGTGCCACATGACCAGCAATCTCCCTCTCCTGACACCATGTGACACCATGTCTTCCTCACCATTTCAAATTCTAAACCAAAATAAATCCTTCCTTCCTTAAGTTGCTTTTTGTCACAGAAATGAGAAAATTAACCAATAAACTACATCTTCTGAAGCAAAATATTGTGTGTGTATGTGTGTGCCTGTGTATGTTTGTATGAGTGTGTCTGTGTGTCTGTGTGTGTGTGTGTGTGTGTGTGTGTGTGTGTGTACACTTGTGTGTCTGCATGTGCACATACATGTGCATGTAGAGGCCAGACGTTGATGTCAGATAACTTCTTCGATCACTCCCTATTTCGTTTGTTTTGAGACAAGGCCTCTCATTGAACCTGGAATCCATGACTCAGCTAGGCCAGACAGTCAATGATATTCAATGGTCCACCTCTCTCTGCCCACTTCGGGCGCCAAGGCTACAGAGGTGCACCCATGGATGATGGGGATCTGAACTCAGGTCCTCATGCTTACATACCAGGCATTTTACCAAATGAGCTATCTCCCAGCCCTGAAAAATGCCATTCTGGTCACATTTTCTGATTCAAGGTAAACACAGCAATGTGAACCTTGAGATATAATGAAGGTAGAGTTACTCATGTTCTGTCATATGTATTCCATAAATACATTTCACAATCAAATCAACTCTTTGGTGCAAATCCACATGGTTCCCACACAGATAGCTTATAGTCACATAGCCATGTAAGTCATGTATCCTTCCATCCCTTTCCCACCATACCACAAACTGTAACTAAAATAAATCTTTCCGCCCCTAAGTTGCCTCTTATATTTGGTCACAGGGAGGAGAAAAAGCAGAATAATGGTGGTCCAGATGCAGATGATTGATCTAGGTTTCTGACCTCCAGAGCTGTGAGCTAATTGAACTTCTTTCCTCTATAAAGTACACAGTATTGAATATTCTCTTTCAGCATCTGAAAGTAGACTAACATAGAAAACTGGTACATGATGCCAGGTGAGGAGCTGCACATCTTTAAGCCCAGGAACACTCAGAAGGCAGAAACAGGCAGATCTATGTGAGTCTGCCCAGGCAGGAAAGTCATAGCAGCAAGAGCTTGAGGAAGCAGAGAGATGCATGCTAGGGCTTAACCCACTCTCATTTTCATTCAGTCAAGGATCCAACTCCACACAACGTTGCCATCCCCGTTCAGAATGGACCTTCTCATTTTAATTAACTCAGCCTAGAAACTCCACCACAGATGTGCCCAGATCTTTGCCTCCTAAGTGATTCCCTGTGGAACTATCAGTATTAACCATCACATTGAGAATCAATGATTCTGATAAAGACTCAACCGAAGACAAAATGACCAAGGAAACGTGGGACTAAGATACATAAGTGGCCATGACCACTGATAGAAACATGAACAATAGTGTGTGAAAGTGGCTTCAGTGGCAGAGTGCTGCTGCAGGGGTGAGCCCTGAGTTCATCCCTCAGCACCACTGAAAAAGAAGCAAAAAGAAAGAATTGTGGATGTTCCTGGTCAAAATGCATTGCGCTCATGAACTCACATCAGCTGTGGTTACCCTAGTTGATGGGGGCCATCAACAAGCCAACATGGATGAAGCCATTGGTAGTGAATGGTTGCTAGGGAGGAGGTGGCATTTTCTTTCAGTGGCATAGCCACTAGTAAGCAACCCGAGGTGCCGTAAGTAACCCTACACACATGTCTGTTCAAGCAACCCAAATTAACTCACCAGTTTTTTTTTTTTTGTTTTGTTTTGTTTTTTTTTTTTTTTTTTTTTTTTTTTTTTTTTTTTTTTTTTTTTTTTTTTTTTTTTGGTTTTTCGAGACAGGGTTTCTCTGTGTAGCTTTGCGCCTTTCCTGGAGCTCACTTGGTAGCCCAGGCTGGCCTCGAACTCACAGAGATCTGCCTGGCTCTGCCTCCCGAGTGCTGGGATTAAAGGCGTGCGCCACCACCGCCCGGCCAGTTTGTTTGTTTTTAAAGGCATGAAAGTAGAAGGAGGGTTTGTTGGGAAGAAGAGGTTCAGAGGGGATGAGAGGGAGACAAAAGAGGGGAATGGAGAGTCAATATGACCAAAATACTATAGGCAAGTCTGAAACTGCCAATGAACAAATAGATAAGATCTTCACAGGTTAGGCTCATTAACACCCTGCTCTGAACGGAGGAAGGAATCATGAGGCCCCCACCTCTCCCTGAGAATCGAAAGGCAATTAACAATTGTTGAAGGAGGGAGAGACATTTTCTTCAGTGGTGTGGCCACTGGTAAGATGCCTGTGCCCCTGTGAATAGCCCCTCACCCGTGCTCCTGTAGACAACCCCGTGTGAAACCCACTGAGACACCAGAAAAAGACATGAGTGTAAAAGGCGGGCTCAGTGGGAGCAAGAAGGAAATCGGCAGGAGTGAGAGGGAGACATGAGCAAGTAACAAGTGAATGTGATCCAAATCCAGTGTATACGTGGATGAAAACAATGAAACCCACTATCAGGTTCAGGTACTATACATGCTAGTAAAACAACTTACGGGACTCACAGATGGCTTAGCAGTTCAGACTGTGTACTCATCTTGCAGAGGACCTGAGCTCAGTTCCCAGCACCCACACTGGACAGCCTTTACCTCCATCTCTAAGACATCTGACTCCTTCTCTGACCTCTGAAGGTACTGTACTCAATGAATATATGCCCACACACAGACAGACACATATATTTTATTATATTATTTTTCAAATAATTGTAAATTATAGATAGTAAACACCATAGATGTAGTCTCAGATGGAAATGAGGAATATCTTACTAGAATCCTGAATAAATCCCAGCCTTGTTATATACATATATAATAATTGTCTATACTGTGTCCAGGCCCTAGGGCTTTGTGGATGTGAGGACATAAGAGAAATGAGCTTAGAATGTCAAGGAGACAAATACCCTAGCATCAAGCATTCAAGCTGCTACATGGATGCTCTTAATCATGTGTGATGAGTTGAAAGAGCAATGTGATGACTTAATACGATGACTTAATGTAAAATTTGTCATCAGGAGAAAAGCAGCTAGGTGCATATGATCAAAATACATTGTTTAATATATGAAATTGTCAAAGAAGAACTTTAAAATATCCAAAAATAATTTTTTTAGAGGAACAGAGCCTAAAATTTAAAATGTTCACATACTGACATATAATTAATTCAAAACTATACTAGAGTGTGCCGAGTAACCATTTGCTTGAACACAGAAGCGAACCCATGCTGTTTACATATGTGTCCTAATGCCCCTAGGCTAGAGCTGCAGGCATGTCCTCCAGCTCAGGGCACAATCAGGAGGAGATGGACACTTTAGCAGGTGAGGCCAAGTTGAAGGAATGAGGTTATTTTCCTTCTTGGGTCTCTGAGGGAGTTGAAGATTAGTTAGTTATAGATGTAGATTAGTTAGGATATGCCTGAAACTGTACATTCATTAAAAAAATACCAAAAAAAAGAAAAAGAGAGAAGAGCTAGAAGGAAATAAATAGTCCCCTTCAAGACAAAACAGAAGCAGCCTTAGCTGTGCCTACATCTCAGTCCACTGCAAGGAGACAGCCTCCTAGAAGCTAGCCAATGCTGCTGCAATGACAGGTGGGGGAGCTGTGGGCCCAGGTACCGGGGGAACTCTGGGTTTAGTTTGTTTTGGTTTCTTAAGAATTAACTAAAAAAAAAAAAATGGTATGTACAGAATGTAGCTCAGGGGTTAAGTGATTGCCTAGCATGTACAAGGTTCAGATTTCAATCTCCCAGCATGTTAGTTAAAAAAGGAGAGAGAGAGATTTGTGGGGAGTATGGAGGGTAGGTGGGGTGGCAGGAAGGTGGTGGGTGAGAGTGGTCAGCATGCCTACAATATGTGTGAAATTGTAAATTAATTAATTCAAAATAAAGGGCAGGGATGAAACTTCACACAGGGCCAGGAATGTGGTTCCATGGTAGAGTGCTTAGCTGGAATTCATGAAGCACCTGAGACACACACACACACACACACACACACACACACACACACACACACACACCAGTAATGAAAGGAAGCAAGCAAGGAAGGAAAAAAAAAACAAGGCAGGCAGGAAGTCTGTCCATATGAATTATGGAGGCAGGGAGATCAGGAGTTCAAGGCCATCCTAAACTACATAGTAAGTGACAGGTCACATGAGGCTGGTCAGAAAGAAAAGTCTCATAAGAACCCACTGCCACAACAGTAATCAAAAGTATAACATTTAAGTCAACAATTAAAGACAGTCCAGTGAGTATATTAAAGGCTCACACCCAGTGAGGCAAGAGAGGAATCCGTGCAGGGAACCAGGGAGGTGGGAGGTGCACAGACCCCCCGGCAAGTGCAGAAAGGGGGAGTGGTCCCTGACTCCCAGGGAAGGCACTCTCTTTGGTCCTGAGGACAGTGAGGGAAGCCAGGCATCCTTGAGGAGGTCAGAGGCAGCAGAGCAAACACAACAACGCTTTCCATGATGTTGGGCGCCACCCAGAGGACAGAGGGAGAATTTTCCTCTGAGATGCTAAAAGCTCCCTTAGGTTTCAAGACACTAGGGGGCGCTGACCTTTGGCATCAGCAGGGAAAGGAGCCTTCCTGGCTGGGGTGGCAGCAGGCTCTGGAGACAGCTTTCCTGAAGGACAGGGGGCAAGGTGCTATGTGGAACTCTTCCTCCTTCCCCTGGCCTGCAGTGGCAAGAGGGACAGAGGCTCCAAGAGAAAGAGACCACGTGACTATGA
This sequence comes from Peromyscus leucopus, assembly GCF_004664715.2. Taxonomy (NCBI): domain Eukaryota; kingdom Metazoa; phylum Chordata; class Mammalia; order Rodentia; family Cricetidae; genus Peromyscus; species Peromyscus leucopus. The sequence continues at coordinate 36,596,354 of NC_051082.1, forward strand.
ATGACTATGAATGCACTCAGTGGGTGTATATTCCCAATACAAACTCAAAAAAACCTGATTCTTCCAGGTGTGGTGCTGCATGCCTTTAACCCCAATGCTCAGGAAGCAGAGGCAGGTAGATCTCTATGAGTTATGAGTTCAAGGTTAGCCTGATATACATATTGAGTTCAAGGCCAGCCAGAGGTACATGAGACTCTAATATCCTAGTTAACATAAAACATTTCAAAGTGTTATTAGTGAAGACAGTGTCCAGAAATACACAATCTACTGAATGGAACACATCAGACCACATGTGAATTTTTGTTCATTCTTTTATTTTAGTTCTGGGGATAGAACTCAGAGACCCACTCATGCTCAGCAAAGTGCATGTCATTGAGATACAGCCCAGACACATGTGTGTGTGACTCTACTGAGGGTTTCATGGGCTGTGGACAGCAAGTGAGCTAATCCATAGAAAAGGGAAGAGCTGCAGGGGAGGGTGTCTCAGGGACTCTCGGGATCCCTAAGGACTCAGAGCAGGGACACTGGGGATGAATAAGGTAGCTGGAACTAGAGCAGACTGCCCCCAAGTTGTCTGCATGCCCAGGGGAAGGACAGACCATCAGTGATGAGGGCAGGGAGCTGAGGGCTGCTCACACACCCAGAAGTTTTGCTCAGTGCATTTATTATCATTCCACTTATCTGGGAATAGCTCCACACAGTCCTCATCCCCATCATTGTTGGGCTCCCCTTCTTTCCAAAAGCTGCAAACATAACCAGTCATCAGAGACAGCCATCACACCCAGGACCCACCCCATAAACAGCAAAGAAGCCCTGGACTGACTCTTCCATGGTAAAAGACCAAGAACCAGCCAGGCAGTAAGAGTGCATGGGACAGTTTTAGGAAAATGTGGGCTCTGACCTCACCACCACGAGAATCAGTCCAGCAAAGTGAAAATGAGGACTCTGGATTTTGGATTTAAGCTGGGGGGTGAGAATGCCAAGGTGATATGGGGCTGTAGTTATTATTATTCTCTGAGTGTTTTCAACAATGCAGGCTGTGTTTAGAGTGAGGGTCATCTCCCTGCCAGCTACTTTCTGAGCCATGGATTCCGAGAGCTCACCTGAGCTGCAGAGGGGTGCCATCCACCCACTGCCAAAAATCTTCAAATCTGTGGTCACTGAGGCCAATCCAGGAGCGTTGTTTCTTCCTCACATTCCAGTATTTCATGAATCTCTGAATGGATGCAGCAGTCCAGAGAAAGGTCTTTGATGCCATCTTCCATCCATAACCCACGCCCAGCCGCCCATACAAGCTTTTCTGCTCCCAAGCTTAGTGCTGTTAGTAGAGTTGTGTGGACTGGATGGTGAATGCATGCCATGGGTGCAGGTCAAAGTGCACACGTGTGGAATGTGTTCACTTACATCTCAGCTCAGAGGTGTGTCCCAAGAGGGTCACACGATGTTTCAAAGCTCCTCTGACTCCCTTCACACCTAACCCACCTCTCATGTGTTCCTCCTCTACAGGAACTCCCCACTCCATTGTGCCTCCTCCTACAGGAAGCCCCCTCTGACTGCATCTCCTCCATGTCCCACAGCCTCCCATCTGGAAACCAATGCCTAGGACAAGTGGTAGGATTAATGTGGCCCCACTCACCTGCTCTTCAGCACTGTTGATAATCACCAGGTGGCCTCCAAGTTTCTGGCAGGAGGTGGCCGAGGCTTCCCAGGTCCCCTGAGTCTGGGAAAAGAGGTAGCAGCTTCCCTGGAAGAGCTCCCAGTCCCAGGGGCAGGGCCGGCACAGGCCAGCTGCAGAGTGAACAGTGCAGTGGGGACCCATGAGTTCAGGGCCTGGGTTCTCTTCTCCCCTCTGCCGTGGGCTTTAGAGCACAGGGCTGTGCTTCTATTTCAGCTACTAACACTGTGCTCCCAAAACCCAGACCACAATCCCTGTGCTCTATCCTGCCTGCCTCGGTGGAAGCCCAGAAGGCAGATGCTGATCCCACTGATGACCCCTCAGGTCCCCCCTAAGTCAGGCCCTGGATCCTCACCCAGCGAAGCATTGATCTGAGTCAGCTGCTGCTGGATCTGCTCCAAGCTGTGTGTCTGCTCAGGAGAAACAGCAACTACAAGAAGAGGTTTGCAACAATTAAGCACCAGCTGTGTGCCTGGTGCAGAGCTGGAACCACAAGAACACTGTTGGTGGTCACAGTGACCCCAGGACCCCATTTCACAGGCCAGGACACTGAGTCTCAGACCCTGTCCGAACACTGTCAGGACCCAGGACCTGACACAGGTCCATGGCCTCCCACATCCTGCCACATCCCCAGCATGCCTGTGCCCATGCTTGCCCACCTCACACAGCCTCAGAGTCCTTTCCCAAGGAACCCCAACCTTGAAGTTTCCTGACCTTTGGCAAGGAGAACCATGAGGAGAGCAGAGAAGAGCACCAGGGAGATGAGCTGCAGTATCGTGATGGACCGATGGCAGTCCTGACACCCTGAGGAAAGAAAGTTGAGTGGTCCTACAGGCCTTTGTCCCTGTCACACCCTGAACCAGGGGGAGCTTAGCCCCTCTTTCCCCAGCCCTCACTTCTTCAGGACAGAAGAGTCTAGACCTTCAGCTCTGCCTTGACCGGACTCAGGATTCCAGGTTTTCAGAAACAATATTCTTAGGACTCAGGATGCTAGAGCCCAGCCTCCTCTTCTCCATTGTCCATGAGTCAAGTCCTCAAGTGTTCATCTCCTCAAGACCCAGCTTTCCAACTTCACATCCTCAATTCCCCAGACAAAAGGATATAGACCTGCAGTCCCAACCATCCCAGGACCCAGGGATCCACAACCCAGTCTCCCTGCCCCCAGTACTGAAGACTCCCCGCTCTGTCCTATCCTCAGTACCTTGCAAACCCTTGTCTGCTTCAGAAACTCTTGAAGCCATGAACAGGGTCTAGTCCAACGCTTCTTAGAAATAGCTGGTGCTCCTGATCACAAGGTCCATCACTGAACAGTTGTATCATCTGTCAGAGCCTGGGCAGGCTGAGACCCGAGCTGCCCCTCCTGACTCTTCCCTGAGCATCCTGTGTCCTAGCTCAGCCTCACCCGGGGAGCACAGATGTTTCTCCCTCTCTTCCTTGGAGTCGCCCATGGTCCTTGCCGTCCAACAGTGTGCAGAAATCTGGAGCCCGGTTTGCCTTTGCCACTCCCTTTCCACACTCCTCTAACCTATTCTCAACCAGGAAGAGAAAAGGAGAAGTGGTGACGGTCAGCAGATGAGCTACAGGAAGGAGGCTGAGGATCAACAGAGGATGAAATGGACAAGCTCCGGGGATTTCAGGGAGATGACGATGTTTAGAAGCCCAGAGTGGAAAGCATTGTTCCATTCTTGGCAGGACCAATCTCTTGATGCCTTTAACAAAAATATCCCATCCAAGTATAGTACTCCTGGGATCTACACAAAGGTCTCTGTATCCTACTACAGAGGTACCTAACCATCCATGTTCATTGCTTCTGGACTCACAATAGCCAGGAAACAGATGCCTATCAACTAATAACTGGGTAATGGGAAAGGTAATGGTTTTACACATGCCTATACATATAATTATTCCATTGACTTTCTTGCTTATTTTAAAGTCTTTTGTGAGTGCAGATGACTGTGTATAAATGCAGCCTTGGGAAGTAGAGACAGTAGATCCCTAGAGCATGCTGCCTAGGAAGACTGGCCATCTGGGTGAGTTCTGGGTCTCATTGACAGCCCCTGCCTCAGGGAATAAAGTACAAGAGCAGTCAAAGATGATTCCCAATAACAACCTCAGGCCTCCACATGCACCTTCCCCAACCTCCTCCAATACCACTGTTCAGACACATGCAAATGATATACACATATATGCACCCCTTCCTTGCCAACACATTATAATGAAAAAATTTAAACTTACAAGATAGGCCTGATTTGTTATGTCTCCGAGACCTATAGTGAAGATCAGGAAGGACTTTTCCCACTCTCCCTGAAACGTAATCTTAACTGTCCACAGGGTTTGTTGCCTTATTTTCCAATGTCCTCATTCATGGAATTTCTAGTACTGACACTTGGCACTGAATCATCCATTTACAGTTTATTCCTTGAGATGAGAATAACCCAGAATATAGAAACTGATAGAGCTCCATGTTGTCCCCACACCAGGCAGAAGAGTTCTCTTCATCTTTTAGGGGTTCAACTTATGTGAAACCAGGTCCATGGTTTTGATGCAGAAAGGACTTCAGAATGAGACAGTATCAAGCTGAGTTGGAGTTTCTTAAAAATGAATGGTGGTTGGAAGAAATGGCTCAGGGGGTAGAGTCTTGCTGTAAACCCTGACCGTGGATTGATCCTGGGTCTCACATGGTGAATGGAGGGAAGGATCTCCCACAAGTTCTCTCCTGACCTTCACACACTCCCCATGGCATGTGCACATTCACACACGAACAGGCACACACACAAGAAATAGATGAATGAGTGAACGAATGAATGTAGCAAAAACAGAAAAATAGAGATGTGCCCAAGGAAAGAAAAAGTCACACCCCAGAGCTTCTTAAATATTCATATCTAAGTATTTTAACAGGGACAGTAGAATTTTGGAAACTTTTTGAATTTCCTTGCTTGTCAGGATTCTTGAGTTTCTTTCAAAAAGTTTCTGTCTGCTAACTTGTGAATTTGTCTTTTATGATTCTTGTTTCCTTTCTGTTAGTGACAGTGAACTCTGTTGACCGTAAACTAACTCCTGCCTAGATTGTCCACAGTGAGGCAGAGGCGGTGACCAGACACTGGGGATGACCTGCCTGCTGCTGCCTCCGCCGCTTCTGGACGGGCATCCCCTTCAGAGTGGGGGCTGGAAATGACTCCTTTAGATCTCTGTCCTTCAAACACACACCTTCAAAGTAATTTAAAAGTTGAGCCGGGCGGTGGTGGCGCACGCCTTTAATCCCAGCACTCGGGAGGCAGAGCCAGGCGGATCTCTGTGACTTTGAGGCCAGCCTAGGCTACCAAGTGAGTTCCAGGAAAGGCGCAAAGCTACACAGAGAAACCCTGTCTCGAAAAACCAAAAAAAAAAAAAATTGAGATTATAATATAGTTTCATCATTTTCCCTTCCCTCTTTCCCTCCAAACCTCCCATATACTTCCCTTGATCATTTCAGATTCACCTAAATACATGAATATAACCTGCAGAGTCTGTTTGAAGTTCCTTGTGTGTATAGATTCATGGCTGACAATTTCATCTTGGATAACCAATTGGTGAACTCTTCACCCAAATACAAAGACAGGGATGACTGCATGGGACTGTAACCACAACACTGAAGTGTGAGGTAGAAACAGAAGAATCCTGAAAGCTTGATGGCCAGTCAGACTAGCTCAAAGGGTGAGCTTCCAGTTCAGCGAAAGACCCTGTCTCAAGCAATAAGGCAGAAAACAATAGCAGAGGAGACATGAGGTCTTCTGACCTCTGTGTGTGCATGTAGAGCACACAGCTGCACACTGCTGTGCTTGCACCACACACCCAAATGAAAAGAATGAATTATTTGAGACTTCATACAATGTGCTTTGATCCTATCCAGCTGCACTCTTCTCCTACCTCCTCCCACTTCCCTCTCCCACCTCACTACCCTCCAATTCTCCATCCCCTTTTCTTTATTGTTTTGAGACAGGGTCTCACTATGTAGCCATGGTTGTCCTGGAAATTGCTATGTAGTCCAGGCTAGCTTCTAACTGAAAAATTGGCCTGCCCACCCTCCCAAGTACTGAGATTAAAGTTGTATCCCACCATAACCTCACCATTTTTCTTTTATCAAAGATGGATTTGTATAAAATATATCCTGATTACAAGTTTCTGCTCTCTCGACTACTCCCAATTCCTCCCGATATCCTCTCCCATGTGTTTTTCATTAGAAAACAAACAGGATTCTAAGGGATAATAATAAAATAAAACATAATAAGACAAAAAAACAGAAACTAACACACCAGAGTTGGACAACTAACTTGTGTCTATCACCTGTATAACTGCATAACAGCAATGCAACCATGTATACACAACCCTACTTTAGTGCCTTTCTACATTGCAAACTGACATTTTTAAATAATCCCTTGTCTCTCCCTTTCACCAAGATTATAAATTCTAAAGAAAATTGCCTGTGAGTGACAGACATTCTAACTGTTGGTGAGGAATATTAGAGGAAAAGGAAATCGATAAGCACTGGTCACATGATTGCGTAGTTGGTCATATCTCTCTAGATCTTCAGATCTCAGAACCTGTAACAATCTACAGATCACATCAGAGAACAGGCCAGAGATCTACTAATCTTGATTTTTTTTAAGTCCTGTAATAGGGGTTGGGGTTGCCTCAGGAGATAATATTGGACCTGAGTTTCCATGAAGAAGGAAGGGTGGGGCCACATTTGTAATCCAGGCACAGTGTGTGTGTGTGTGTGTGTGTGTGTGTGTGTGTGTGTGTGTGTGTGTGTGTACAGGAGGGTGACTGGGGCTGTCTGCCTGCCAGTCCAGCTTTAGATTCAGTTAGAGAGCCAGTCTCAAGGGAATGAGGTGGAATGTGACAGCACAGGATACCTGACATCCTCCTTTGTCACCTGAGCTGCACTGGTGCAGATGTGCATATGCTGCACTGTACATGGAAAGGAGAATAATGTTTAACTTACAGAGATATAAAAAATGTGTCTGAAGAATTGTAGACACCGACCTGTAAGATGAAGTTCAATTGTGTGATGATTAAATCGTCAACTTGACACAATCTAGAGTCATCAGGGAATAGTCTCAATGAGGCAGTGTTTAGATCAGATTGGCCTGTGTCTATGTCAGGGATTGTCTTGATTGCCTTAATTGATGTGGGAAGACCCATCCACTGTGAGTGACACCATTCCCTAAGCAGAGGATCCTAAACTGTGAAAGAGTAGAAAAAGAAGCTGTTTTTCTACTACCATCCATGTGTTCCCTGTTCTGTTCCAGATTATGAAACCGATGTGATGTGATCAATGTAAGCTCATGCCACTATAAACTCCCTGATCTATTGGACTGTAACATAGAACTGTCATCCAGAAAGACCCCTTTTCCCCAGGAAGTTGCTTTTGGAGGGTAATTTTTAAAGCAACAGAAAGCCAATAAATTTAAGAAGGGAAAACTAATATAGGAAAATGATGATGAAGGCATTGACTAGCACATGACCATCCTATCCTCTGTCCCCTGAAGCTCCCTTCCTTCCTTTAAGGCTAATCTGTCCACCTTAGTTCCGTTAGATAGCCCTTGTTTGCAAATATATTTTTCAGATATAAAACTTCCCTCATAGAAGCCTATATTGAAGGCTGGTTGGTACTCAATGCAGCAGCAGTGATCAGAGGTGCTTCTTCAAGAGGTGGTTAAATAATAGAGACTTAACTTGATAAATACATTAATGCATAGATTAATTTTTGCTGACTGAGCTGTTATGAGATGGACCTAGTCGGAAGAAGTAGGTCACTGGGGACAATGCAAAGATGGAATACCTCATTCTCTTTCCCCTTAGTTTGTGTCTTCCTCTTTTCTTCTTTAATCTTCTCTGTTCCTACTCTTTATCATCCTCTTTTTAACTATTAATTAAATGTTTAATTGTTTGATGATTTCACACATGCACACACTCTCTTTTGATCAACTCCACCTGTTCCTTGCCCTCCAATTCCCCTCTAACCCTCCCACCACTTTCCCTCCCAGCTTCATGTGCTTTCTTCTGTGTTTTAAAATAAACTGATACCATTTAATGCTTGGCTATATGTGCATGACTTTAGGACCATCAACTAGTGCATGGATAGCTTCTCAGGGACCACAACCCTGAAGAAAATAGACTCTCCTTCCCCCAGCGGCCATCAGCTTCACATACATTCTCAGCTAGTATAGGGGCTTCATGATTCCCTCCTGAGTCCAAGACGGGATTTTGTCTGACTTGATCTTGTGGATGCAGTCACAGTTGCTTGAGTTCATGAGTGCAGCCATTCTCTCATGTTCTGCAGATGATGTTTTGTTGATCCCTGAGCTTTGGATGAGTGTGTGATACACATATTCCATTTGGGTCTGAGAACATCAGACTTTTGTTCTCTGAACATGTATCTGTTGTGTGTCTCTATATTAATATTATCTGCTGCTGATAGAAGCGTCTCTGATAAGAGTTGAGAAATACTCTAATCCATAGATAAAAATGTAAGAACTTAAGTGGTAAATACTTCAAGTACTATAACCCCCAAGTAAATAGAAGCCATGAAAAGAATCCCAACCAAAAAAAAAAAAAAGCCTGGACCAGACAGTTTTAAGGAAGAATTTTACAAGACTTTTAAAGAAGAGTTAACACTAATATTCCTCAAATTATTCCACAAAATAGAAATAGAAATAAACATTGCTACATTCATTTTACAATGCCACAGTAACCTTGGTACTCAAACCACACAACAATGAAAAAAATAAGACAGTTACAGACCAATTTCTCTTATGAACACAGATGTAAAAATACTTGCAAACTGAATCCAAGAACACATCAAAAATATCTACCATGACCAAGTAGGCTTCATCTTAGAGGTTCAGGGATGGTTCAACATACAAAAAAAAAAATCAATCTATGTAATCAACCGTATAAACAATATGAAAGAAAAAACCCACATGATTATCACATTAGATGCTGAAAAGGCCTTTAACAAAATCCTAACACCCCTTCATAATAAAAGTCTTGGAGAGATTGGAGATACAAGGGACATACCTATAGGTAATAAAGGCGATTTACAGCAAGCCTATAGCTAACATCAAATTAAATGGGGAGAAACTGAAAGCAATTCCACAAAATAAGGAACAAGACAAGGCTGTCCACTTTTCCTATATCTACTCAATATAGGATTGAAGTCTTAGAGCAATAAGACGACTAAAGGAGATCAAGAGGACACAAATTTGAAAGGAAGAAATCAAAGTATCATTATTTACAGATGATATGATAGTATACATAAGCAACCCAAGAATTCTACCAGGGAAGTCCTACAGTGATAAACACCTTCAGCTTTGTGGTTGGATAAAAGATCAACTCACAAAAACCAGTGGCCCTCCTACGTGCAAATGACAAATGGACTAAGAAAGAAATTAGGGGGAAAACACCCTTCATAGTAGCCACAAATAATATAAAATATTGAGATCACTCTAACCAAGCAAGTGAAAGGCCTGTATGACAAAAGTTTCAAGTCTTTGAAGAAAGAAATTAAAAAATATGTCAGCAGATGGAAAGACATCCCATGGTCAGAAGGATCAACATAGTAAAAATGGTCAGCCTACCTAATCCAATCTACAGATTCAATGCAATGCCCATCAAAATGTCAACACAATTCTTTACAGACCTTGAAAAGACAACACTCAGTTTCATATGGAAAAACAACAACAAAAAAAAAATCAGGATGACTAAAATCCTGAGCAATGAAATAACTTCTGGAGGCATCATCATCCTTGATCTCAAGCTGTACTACAGAGCTATCGTAATAAAAACCACATGATATTGGCATAAAAACAGACACATTAATCAATGGAATTGAATCAAAGACCTAGACATAAATCCCCATACCTATGCACACCGGATTTTTGATAAAGACCAGAAATACACACTGTAGAAAAAAGCATCACCAAATGGTGCTGATTGAACTGGGCGTCTGCATGTAGAAGAATGCAAACAGATCCATGTTGATCACCCTTCACAAAACTCAAGTCCAAATGGGTCAAAGACCTCAACATAAAACCGGATACATTGAACCTGAGAGAAGAGAAAGTGGGAAACAATCTTGAATGCACTGGTACAGGAGACAGCTTCCTGAACAGAACACCAATAGCACAGATGTTAACACTGACAATTAATAAATGGAACCTCATGACCTGAAAAGCTTCTGTAAGACAAAGGACACCATCAATAGGACAAAACAGCATCCTAAAGAATGGGGGAAAGATATTTACCAATCCTACATCTGAAAGAGGGCTGATTTCTAAAATATATAAAAAAAAAAAACCTAAAGAAACTAGACATTAAAAACCCAAATAATCCAATTAAAAGATGGGGTATAGATCTAAACAGAGAATTCTCAACAGAAGAATCTCAAATGACTGAGAAATACTTAAAGAAATGTCAACATCCTTAGTAATCAGAGAAATACAAATCAAAATGACTCTGAGATTCCGTCTGACACCTGTCAGAATGGCTAAGATCAATAACACAAGTAGTAGTTCATGCTGGTGAAAATGTGGGGCAAGGGAAACACCCCTCCATTGTTGATGGAAGTGCAAACTTGTACAGCCACTATAGAAATCGATATGGCAGTTCCTCAGAGTGTTTGGAATGAAGCTATCTCAAGACCCAGCTATACCAAACTTGGGCATATACCAAAATGGTGCTCCATCCTACCACAAAGACACATGCCCAACTATGTTTGTAGCAGATTTATTCATAATAGAAACTGGAAACAACCTAGATATCCTTCAATTGAAGAATGGACAAAGAAGACCTGGTACATTTACACAATGGGATACTACTCAGCTATTTAAAAAAGTGACATCATGAAATTTTCAGGCAAAAGGATTAACTAGAAAAAAGTCTCCGTGAGTGAGGTAACTTAGACTCAAGAAAGCAAACATGATATGTACCTATTTATAAGTGGATATTAGCTATTAAGTCAATGATATGCATGATACAATCCATAGACCCAGATATGGTAAGTAACAAGTGGGGTTCTAAGGGAGGCACATGGATCTCTCTGCAAATGAGAAATGAATAGATTTTGTGGGTTGACTGAGGCAGGTGGGGATGGGAACAAAAGGAATCAGGTAGGGGGTGGAGGGACAGAGTACTGGGAGAGATGACAGCAATTGGAGAGCATTGTGGGGGAGGGTGATATGGAAACCTAGTCCAGTAGAAAATTCCATGATTCTGTGAGAGTGACCCTAGTGAGGACTCCTAGTAATGAGGATACAGAACCTTGACTGGCTACCCTCTGTAACTAGACAAGGCTTCCAGAGATGCGACTGGGACACAAATCCAGCCACAAAGCCTTTGGCCTACAATCTGTCCTGCCTGAAAAATGTGCTGAGGCAATGGAGGCACAGAACTTGTTGGAGTGGCCAACCAATGACAGGTCTAATTAGAGGCCCGAGCCATGAGAGGGAGCCCATGTCCAACACTGTGTGGGTGACCAGAAACAGGAAGCTGGATAGTGCGGAGACCTAGGATAGAAAAAGTAACATGATAACTGATGATATCCTTATATATTCATAGATTGGTGCCTAGCCCAAAGGCTGTTTTGAATCATGGCCAAAGGGAATCTTGGCCCGAGGATCAATTTCCAGACTTGAACCAGTTTGCAGACCCAAAACCCCTTGAATGAAAGGATGGCCAGTTTCCTTGAGGAACTTGTTGCTGGAGGGCTTCTCTCCAGGTTCCGCAAGCCCTGCAGTCCCACAATCCACTTATAAAATAATCACTCAGACGCTTTATCATTTATAAACTGTATGGCCGTGGCAGGCTTCTTGCTAACTGTTCTTTTATCTTAAATTAACCCATTTTTATAAATCTATACCTTGCCACGTGGCTGGTGGCTTACCAGAGTCTTTACATGCTGCTTGTCCTGGCGGTGGCTGCAGTGTCTCTCTGCATCAGCCTTCCGCTTCCCAGAATTCTCCTCTCTCCTTGTCCCACCTACTTCCTGCCTAGCCACTGGCCAATCAGTGTTTTATTTATTGACCAATCAGAGCAATTTGACATACAAACCATCCTACAGCAGAACCTTTGATAAAATACCTAAAAGTTTTACTGTTAGCCTTTCTCCAGTCCTTCCTAGAGGGATCGTAGCCTTTCATGAAAGTAATTTTACAATGGCGGAAAGGAAACAATTAGACTTTCCAGGGTTTATTAGATACTGTTTCTGAACTGACACTGATTCCAAAAGATCCCAAGAAACATTGAGGCCCTCCAGTTAAAGTAGGGGCTTATGGAGGTCAGGTGATTAACAGAGTATTAGCTAATATCCAACTCACAGTAGGTCCAGTGGGTCTCCAAAATCAACATGTGGTTATTTCCCCGCCTTTTAGGGTGTATCATTGGGACAGATAGAATTAGAAATATGCAGGATTCTCTCATTGGTTCCCTGATTTGTGGAGTGAGGGCTCTTATGCTTAGAAAGGCTAAATGGAAGCCTTGAGAGCTGACTCTCCAAAAAAAAAAAAAAAAGTGAATCAAAACAGTATTGCATCCCTGAAAGAACTGCAGAAATTGGTGCCACCATCAAGGACTTGAAAGATGCAGAGGTAGTGGTTCCCACCACATCTCCCATTAACTCTCTTATCTGGCCAGTGCAGAAGACAGATGGTGGAGAATGACAGTTGACTACTGAAAACTCAATCAGGTAGTGACTCCAATTGCAACTGCTGTACCAGATGTGGTGTCCATGTTTGAGTAAATTAACACATCTCCTGGTACATGGTATGCAGCTATTGATCAAGCAAATGCCTTCTTCTTGGTACCTGTTTATAAGGACCACCAAAAGCAATTTGCTTTCAGCTAACAAGGTCAGCATTATACATTTACAGTTTTACCTCAATAACATATTAACTTTCCAGCCCTGTGTCATAATTTATTAGAAGGGATCTTGATCATCTGTCTCTTCCATAAAATACTACACCAATGCACTGTATTGATGACATTATGCTTATTGGACCAAATGAGCAGGAGATAGCAACCACTTTTGAACTCATTAGTAACACTTATGCATATCAGAAGGTGGGAAATAAATCTAACCAAATTTCAAAGGCCTTCTACCTCAGTGAAATTCTTATGAGGCCAGTGGTGTGGGGAATGCAGAAACATTACTTCTAGTGTGAAGGATAAGGTATTGCACCTGGCCCCTCCTACCACCAAGAAAGAAATACAATGTTTAGTGGCCTATTTGGATTCTGGAGAGAGCACTTTCTCACTTGGGTGTGTTACTTCAGCCCAGATACCAAGTGACTCAGAAAGCTGCTAGCTTTGGGTGGGACCTGGAACAGGAGAAGTCTCCTTTGTAGGTCCAGGCTGCTGTGTAGGCTGCTCTACTTGGACCACATGACCCAGCAGACCTGATGGTACTTGAGGTGGCAGTGACAAACAGGGATGCTGTCTGGAGCCTTTGGCAGGCCCCCAGAGGTGACTCTCAGAAGAAATCTTTTGCAGCAAGGCTCTACCATCTTCTTCAGACAACTATTCTCCCTTTGAAAGACAGCTCTTGGCCTATTGGGCCAGAGTGGAAACTGAGCATTGAGAATAAGCCATCAAATTATCATACAACCTGATAATAGGGCATCTCTTGGTGCACTGTGATTAAATTCAATGTGACCTCCAACAGCCTAATCCAGACAGGATGACAAAGGGCACAGACATATCAGGAATGGAATTATGGATCGCTCCAGGAAAAGAGCCAAGGTTTGCTGAGGTTCTTGCACAGGGTGGAGGAAACACAGAATGGGCAGTAGAGGAAGGAAGTTATAGATACCAGCAAAGGCCATGTGAGCAGTTGCAGAAACAAGGATTATAGTTTACATGAATATTTCTGTTTTATTTTGTTCAGACTGACTTTGTACAGATATTTGTATTTTCTTCCAATTTCTTTATCATGTATTGTAATATCAACTTAAGGAATATCAATGTTCTTCATATTTAAGTTTGAAATACTCAAAGAATGTCCCCCAAATGACATTGCTACCTATTCCAACTTTATAATGCATTTACAGTTGTACAAGTGACAATAATACCATGTTATGCATAATTATGACCTGGTTAAATATATAATGTGTTTGTGATTGTATGTGGGTGTTATGGATCCAAGGCTCCAAAAGAACCCAAGCAGACACAAGCAGTTCTGCAAAGCAAGATTTATTACTGGACAACACAACAGAAACTGACCAGTCAGAGACACCAGTGCAGACTTGGGAGCTGACTGCGTCCTCGAATGTTCCTTTCAGCGAGGATTTAAGCACCTAAACCACAAATGTCTGTGACAAGTTACAGTAACATTTTCCTACCAATCAGAATTCAAAGATTAGGGGCTTTCCCCATGTGTTCCATCATTGCCAACTGATACAGAATGTAAGCTTTTCAGTCCAACCAGTCAGATTCATTTGTTCTTTCTGTTTTTAAGAACAGCCATAATGTCTTTAGATGCATAAGAGACTATTTATGTTTTTTTAAGGAGGAGGTTGGTCACTATTGGAAAGTTCCCAGCTCTCCTAGGACTTGGGAACTTGAACTTCTTTCACTCTACAGGTAAAATAGAGTCTGAAGTCAAGATGGCTGTACTTAGGACAAGGTGATTTTTACCTGTTCCCAACATGGAATAGATACATTATGTTTAGGCATTATTACAAGATGATTATTATTTTCATTTGGAAATTAATCATGACAAAAGGAGATATGATTATGTGTCAAGTTACAAGGGGTGGACTTGTGATGGCTGTTCTTTCTTGCCATCTTGACTATATCTGGAATGAACTAAAGTCCAGAAATGGAGGGCATACCTGTGAGAGATTATTTATTCTTGGGTGAATTCTTTTTTCATCCAGACGTGTGTGTGTGTGTGTGTGTGTGTGTGTGTGTGTGTGTGTGTGTGTATAGTGAGAGAGAGGGGGGTGGTTTACTCTATAAGTTCTGTTACTCTGGAGAACCCTAATACACTCCTTTAAGCTGCTTTTTTTGTGGAATTTTATCACAGCCACAGAACATGTTGCTACTACAGAGCTTGTCTATGGCTCCTTGCAAAATGACTAAAAAATTTTCACTGTTACTTCCTTTTTTTCTTCCTAAATGGAGAAAGCACTCACTCATTCAGAAACCCTGCCAACCAGTAATCTCTTCCTCTAGCAAACTCTGACCAGCTGTCTAAGACCAGCCTGTGTGGCTGCATTCTTGCTGAACTCCTGTTGGCCTGGCTCCAGAGAGTAGCACCCAGCCCTAATCCATCCTTTGTTTAACTGACACCTTTTGTTTCTCTTATCCCCCTACATGAATGAATATGAGAGTCTCCCAAGGATCAAAGGCCTATGCAAAACTTGGTTCAGGAAACCTGGAAAACCATGGACCTGAGAAATCAAGGGATTTGCACTTGGCATTTTATGGCTGGGAGCTCCTTTCAGGTTGCTTTGAAGGTATGGAAATGAACTGGCTAAACTGTAAATAGAGAGAAAACAAAGATGCCCTGGGCAAAGGGAAAGTGCCTCAGTCCTTCCAGGCTGGAACCCCCTGCACTGATTCATTCTTAGGATGCCTCTGAGTCTTCTTTCCATGGATCCACGTGAACCCGCACACCCATGCCATGACACACAGTGAAAAATTTGAGTCCTACCTGATCCTCATCACTCTTGATGATGACTACTTGGGCCTCCATTTCCTGACAGGCAATGATGGGGTTGCTCCAGTTTTGTTGAGCCATGGAGAAGTAGCAGTTTCCTGGGGAGAATGTCCAGGGTCAGGGGTAGCACAGTCACTGTTGGGAGAGACTGCTCAGGTTGTACCCATATTTGAATGCCAGTGTTCCTCTATTTGTCCATTCTTCAAGCACTCTAGAATCAGAACACTCCATAACACAGCACCATGAGTAACCCAGCCCAGTCTCTGCTTTACAAGTCCCTTTGCCACCCCGAAGAGAACCCACAAGTCCTGACACAGGCTCCTATGGTGATATTTTATTTTTACTGAAATGTGATTTTATTTGTATGTTAATAAATAAAGTTGCCTGGGGGTCAGAGCTAATAGCAAGTCATGGCAGAGCTGGGTGGTGGTGGTACATGCCTTTAATCCCAGCACTTGGTTGGCAGAGCTAGGTAGATCTCTGTGTGTTCAAGGATACAGCCAGCATTGGAGACACATGCTCCAATGTGTGTCTGGAGGTCTGTACAGACAGGCAGTGACGAGGCAGTCACGTGTTTGGGTTTACAACCAATGAGAAGGCAGAACAGAAAGACTATATAAAGACAAACACACAGGAAGTAGGTCTCTTTCGGAGAGGTCTCTTGGCTGAAGAGGTTAGCTGCAGGGTAAGGATCTTAGCTCTGATCTCTTGGCTTTCTTCTTTGTATTGGTTCTGTGTTTCTTATTTAATAAGACAGTTGGTTACATCTACAGGCTCCCGTCTGGAGAAGTGTTGTACCCATTTATCAAAACCCCCAGAGACCACCAAGGAGCCAGTTCCAATGCAAGCACATAAGGCTCTTTTATTCAGGTTCAACCTGGGCCATCACACAGCAGAAGGAAGGAAATGTGGCAGCAGCGATGAGCCCAGGTGTAGAGAGTTTTTATAGGGAAAAACCTCAAGCCGGAAATTGACAACTTGGGATTGGCTAGAAGGCACATGGGGGAAGGTTATTTTTTTTAACTATTGGTCTAGACTTTGGGCACGAAACCACATTGAAACCATTGGGTTAGAATTTTGACGGGGAACCAAAACCTGCTGAACAGAATTATCTGGACTGCTCAGCAGGATTATCTAGTTATCTTCAAGGGCCATAAACCACAGACAGCAGGAGGATACTGCTCTGTATCCATTCAAGTTGTCATGGCACATTCCTGAGGTCCTTCCTGGAACTGAGTACAGCAGGTGGTCTGAGATGGTGGCCCTTTCCCTAAAATGGAGCCTGTAAAGTTAAGTCTAGGCCTTCACAGAAGCTGATGGTTAGAGTTCAGAATGGAATCTAAGAGACTGACTTAATTGAGTACCTACTGTTTACAGAGTGCTTTGAGACCAAAATTGCTGTCTTGGATATTACCCTATGTTCCCATGTCACAGACAAGGAAACTGTGGCTCAGAAAGAGCCATAGAATCAAGCAAAATGACCCCACATTGAAGACTCTTTCAGACCTCTGTATATGCAATATGAACTCTTTCACAGACTTTAGCCTTTAGCTGAACCAATTCCTGGTTGATTAGCTCCTTATCCTGAGATGTAAGTATTTTGAAGCCTGGGTCATGCAAAAAAGAAAACCATATTTATCCAATGCCTAGCATGTGCAATGGCCTGCACTGATCCTCCAGGAACAGTGTTTCTAGGCCAGTACCATGTTTAATTCCACTGGAAGAATAGGAAACATGGCACCCAGAAAAGACTAAACTAAAGTTACAGGTAGAGTCAGTACCCTTTTCTCCTTCTGTTGCTTGCCCTCCCGTGCTCCCAGAGGTGGGATAGGCACTTAGAAGCCAACGGAAGAGTATATCTCAGCTTCTTCCCTTGACCTGGCTGTGCAATATGAGGGACCAGGCCAGGAAGATACAACCATCAGTCCTGTCTGACCTTGAAAAAGTTCAACCACCAAGATTACAGACAAGAGAATGATTGATATCAGCTGCAACCGTGGGAATACACGACCATGTTCCAGACACTCTGCAGGAGAGAATATGAGTATTTTAGTACCAGTACCCCTGCCTCAACCCAGCTTGGGAACAGATGGGCCACCAGCTTCCTTCCTGGAACACAGGAGTCAAAATACCACCTCTAGGTCTAAGGCTCTGTCACCCAGAAAATAACTTGTCCCTGTTAGTCAGGATGTAATGGTGCCCTGGTTGTTCAGGAATGGCAGAGGTTGAGTAGAACCCAGTACCTCTGATCCCTCTGATTTCACTTACTGAGCACTTAAAATATGGTTCTGTGTGCCACCACCCCAGTGTATATGGTGATGGAGATGGAATCCAGTGTCTCTGCCTCTGAACTACAGTACCAGGCCTATGAGAAATCCAGGTTAAACCTTCACCACATAGGATACAAGTCTCAAAAATCTCAACTTCACCTCACCAGAATACAAGAACCTACATTCAGCTTTCAAGTCCCCATGAACCAGGAGCCAAACTCTGAGTTCCCAGAACCCAAAGATCTGGGGTTTCTCTCCAACTTTCCAGGACCCAGAGGTACAGAGTCCCAACCTTCACTTCCCCCAAGAAACCAGGAATCTAAAGTTCCAGCTTCCAGTTCCACAAGACTTGGGAGTCAGAATGCCAAACTTTACTTCCCCAGGACCCAAGAATGAAGAGTCCTAGCCTCCACCTTCTCAGGATCCCACAGGTCCAGTGTCCAGCCTCTACCTTTCCAGTACTAAGAGGTCCAGAATCCCGACCTCCACTTTCATACACCTCAGGAGTCCAGAGTCCCAACTCCCACTTCCACTGGACTCAAGAAACCAGAGTCAAAACCTTCCTCTTCCCAGACTCAAGTATCTGAAAAGAGTTTCCCACTCCTTTTCAGCTCTTGATCCTGTTCTATCTCCAAAGGGATGGAACCCAGAAATGTGCTCTGACATCTAATTCATATTCTGAAATGTTTTGCTCCTTTGGTCATTTTCTGCTTCTCTGAATGGACAAAGCATTAGTTAGATTAGTCAAGGCCTGGGAAGGCCAAAAGCACATCTATGCTCAGAACCCTTACCTCATGACCCCTCCATCAGTTCCCAGAACCTCTTCCACAATTCACAGAACCCCAGTTCCCATTCCCAGAACCTCTTCCCCAGTTCCCAGAACCCCATCCCAGCTAGGTACCCAGGAAGCCTAACTCCTGTGCCCTCAATTTGATTGTCTTTCATTTCTCTTCTGTCCTGCACTGCTAAGGACTGCTGTGAACAGAGCTTTTATTCACTACACCCCATTCTTTGAAGGGTCCAAAAATATAGAAATATAAAATTTTTAGCTTAAGAGGTAAAAACTCACAATCATCAGCTCTAAAGGCTAACTGTTAACAATGGCTCTCTGCTTTGCAGATAGCTCCTCTGTCACCAAGGGGTTAACTTTTAACCTCCTTGCCCCTTATAGCCAACAACTGCCTGGACCAAGGTTAACTGTTACTAGTTGTTTCTAGGTTACTCCTAGCATGCACTCCATGCCTGACATTATAAAAGGAGGACAGTATTGGCCTCCGTGGCCACAGCACCAGAATTCCAACATTGGCTGTGGTCTCATAGGCTGATAAACTTTTGGGCCCCATGGTGTTTTATTTTTATTTTTATTTTTAATTTTTATTTTTCTGGAATAAAGTTTGCTTCTGGTTTAATAGATTTTTGGTCTGTCCCCCATTATTGTGTGAGCCTGGACCCAACACTTTATCCCCTGAATATACTCCCACTATAGAGGAAAACAGGAAATGGGTATCAACACCAGAAGTGGTTGGATGGAGGAGACTGAGCCTCCTACAGCATTCATTGCGTGTTCTGGGAGGAGCAAGACAGCAGGCAGTGTTCCTCCATGGCCTTTGTGCCTTTGCCTCAGCTCCTTCTGAGTTCCCTCAGAACGGACTTCAACTATCAGCTGAAACCAGGCCCTCCCTTCCAAACCTGCTTGCAGTCAGGGTGTTTATCTCAGCAGTGGAAACTGAAGGGCACTAGTCCACTTCTACATGTGGCTCCGGCAGGCCTTGTCCTTCTCCCCTTGCTCTGCTAAAAACTATTAGATCATATTCCTAAAGCTAGCCACCAAGGTCTGTTCCCTTATTTGGTCACTTGCTCCTCCTGAGGCTGACTACCAAGGTCCAGCTATCAAAAGTCCCCTTTGGTTCACCTCATACACAATTAAAATGAAAGACCTCATTCTATCACAGGTTTCCCCTTTACCTTTGTAAACCACCATTTGCCTGTGTGCCACAGCTGCCTTCCCTCTATCCAGAGGCAGTCCTTTGTCCCTCCAGAACAAATACTCTCTCCCCCTTTCCCTTGTCCCCTTCCCCTTCCCCCTCATCCCCTGTCTCCTTTACCACCACACCCTAGTCCAGTCTAACACAGACCTCCCCTTTTCCTCCTCTTAAAATTTCACCTGCAAGGTCATTTGCTGCTGTTTTCTGCCTGAGTCAGAAAGCAGTCACTAACTTTTCTTCTCCAGTTAATAAAGGATCTCTCTGTGAAAACAGGTGTTTGGGTGTAGTTGTGCCTAACCCAGGGTCCAAGAGGATGCCCCCACTGTTTGGGGGGTCTCCTTCAGAAACTAAAGAAGTTTCTACCCAATAGAAGTTATTAAACCCAGTTGGAAGAACAGGTGAGTGACTGGTGTCCCAGATGAACTGCCCCAAACTCCAGGTCCTAAGCCCCAAGGCACATCCCCTGCCTGAGTCCCTCCCCCTCCCATCTCAGCCCCAGCAAGGCAGCTGGGCCCTGCCCACAATTCTGGTGGAAACCCATTGTCCTGGTGCAGACCCCAGCAGCTGGCCAGCAGGTGAGAGACCTGCAGGTAGGATGTACCACTGCCACTGCCACCCACTGGACTCTGTTCCCACAAGACCCAATTCACCACCCACCCCCATATACCCAGGATCCTCCCCATGGACGGCCCTCTCCCACAACATCATCAGACCCTATAGGCATAAGTGCCATCATACCAGTTGGAAGAACAGGTGAGTAACTGGTCTCCCAGCTAAACTGCCACAGTCTCAAAGCCCTTAACCCCAGATCACATCCAGTGCCCCTCCTCTTCCCATCTCAACCCCAGCAAGGCAGCTGGCCCGGACCCCAATTCTGGTGGAACCCACTGCTCTGGTACAGTCCCCAGCAAGAAGCCAGCAGTGGAGAGACCTGCAGGCATGCTGCACCACCACAACTGCCACCCACTGGACTCTGAAGAATTCCACTTCAAGGCACAGAAAATATATTCAACAAACTCATAGAAGAAAACTTTCCCAACCTAAAGAAAGAAAGGCCTATGAAGATACAAGAAGCTTATAGAACACCAAATAGACTGGACCAGAATAAAAAGTCCCCTCACCATATAATAATCAAAATAGTAAACATACAGAATAAAGAAAGGATATTAAGAGCTATGGTGATATTTTATTTGTACTGAAATGTGATTTTATTTGTATGTTAATAAATAAAGTTGCCCAAGGGTCAGAGCTACTAGAGCCATAGCAAAAGCTAGGCGGTGGTGGTGCATGCCTTAAATCCCAGCACTTGGGAGGCAGAGCTAAGCAGATCTCTGTGTGTTCAAGGATACAGCCAACATTGGAGACATATGCCTTTAGTGTCAATACCAACCATAGAAGACCTGGAGGTCTGTACAGACAGGCAGTGACGGGGCAGTCATGTGGTTGGGTTTACAACCAATGGGAAGGCAGAACAGAAAGTCTATATAAAGACAAAAACACAGGAAGTAGGTCTCTTGGCTGAAGAGGATAGCTGCAACAGGAAGGGTAAGGCTCTTAGCTCTGACCTCTTGGGCTTTCATCGTTGCATTGGCTCTGTGTTTCTTATTTAATAAGATGGTTACATCTACAAAGAGCTGCAAAAGAAAAAGGCCAAGTAACATATAAAGGCAGAGCTATTAGTATTATATCTAACTTCTCAAAGAAGATTCTAAAAGCCAAAAGGTCCTGGACAGATGTTCTATAGACACTAAGAGACCACAGATGCCAGCCCAGACTACCATACCTAGCAAAACTTTCAATCACCATAGATGAAGGAAACAAAATATTCCATGAAAAAACGAGACAGAAACAATACCTATCCACAAATTCAACCCTACAAAAAGCACTAGAAGGAAAACTCCAACCCAAGAAAGCCAGATGCGCCTATGAAAACACAGGCAATAGATAAACCCACAGCAGCAAATCCCAATGAAGGGAAACACATACACAATACCATCACCTCCACCAATACCAAAAAAATAACAGGAATTAACAATCACTGATTATTAATATACCTGAATCTCAATGGACTCAATTCACCTATAAAAAGGCACAGGCTAACAGAATATATACAAAAACAGGATCCATCCTTCTGCTGCATATAAGACATGCACCTCAACTTCAAAGACAGACATTACCTCAGAGTAAAAGGTTGGGGAAAGACTTTCAAATCAAATGAACTGAAGAAGCAAGATCATGTAGCTATCCTAATATCTAACAAAATACTTCAAACTAAAATTAATCAAAAGAGATGGAGAAGACATTTCATATTCATCACAGGAAAAATCCACCAAAATAAGTCTCAATTCTGAACATTTATGCTCCAAATACAAGGGCACCCACATTTGTGTAAAAAAATTACTAAAGCTTATATCACACACCAAGCTCCACACATTAATAGCAGGAAACTTCAACACCCCACTCTAACCAATAGACAGGTCTGCCAGACAGAAACTTAACAGAGAAATAAGGGAAATAACAGATGTTATGACTCAAATAGACTTAACAGACACCTATAGAACATTTTGCCCAAACACAAAAGAATATACCTTATTCTCAGCACCTCATGGAACCTTCTCTAAATTTGACCACATACTTGATGATAAAGCAAATATCAACAGATACAAAAAAAAATGGAATAACTCCCTGTATCATATCAGATCACCATAGGTTTAAGTTAGAATTCAACAACAATACAAATGACAAAACGCATACAAACTCATGGATACTGAACAACTCTCAACTGAATTACCACTGAGTCAAGGAAAGAAATTAAAGACTTCTTAGATTTCAATGAAAAGGAATGCACAACATACCCAAACTTACCAGATACCATGAAAGCAGTGCTAAGAGGAAAGTTCAAAGTACTAAATGCCTACATAAAGAATTTGGAGAAATCTCACACTAATGACTTAACAGCACACCTGAGAGCTCTAGAATAAAGAGAAGAAAACTCACTTAGGAGGAGTAGAAGCAGAAAATAATCAAACTCAGGGCTTGAAATCAATAAAATAGAAACAAAGAGAATAGTACAAAGAATCAATGAAACAGAGTTGTTTCTTTGAGAAAATCAACAAGATAGACAAACCCTTATCCAAACTAACTGGAAGTCAGAGAGAGAATATCTAAATTTACAAAATAAGAAATGAAAGGGGGGCATAACAACAGACACTGAGGAAATCCAAAAATCAAGTAGGTCATATTCAAAATCCTGTACTCCACAAAATTGGAAAATCTAAAAGAAATAGATACTTTTCTTGATAGGCAACACATTCCAAAATTACACTGAGACCAGATAAACAATTTAAATAGACCTATAACCTCTAAGGAAATAGAAGCAGTCATTAAAAGTTAAACCAGCAGATGTGCACACGCTTTATCAGCATCGGGGGAGAGGTGGATCTCTGTGAGTCGAGGCAGCTGGCTAAAGTGAGTCCAGAAGGCGCAAAGCTACACAGAGAAACCCTGTCTCGAAAAACCAAAAAAAAAAAAAAAAGTCTCACAACCAAAAAAAGCTCAAGGCCAGATGGTTTCAGTGTAGAATTTTATCAGAATTTCAAAGAAGAGCTAATACCAATACTCCTCAAATTGTTCCACATAATAGAAACAGAAGGAGCATTGCCAAACTCCTTTTATGAGGCTACAGATACCCTGATACCCAAACCACACAAAGATGCTACAAAGAAAGAGAATTACAGACCAATCTCCCTTATGAATATTGATGCAAAAATACACAATAAAATACTGGCAAACCAAATCCAAGAACACATCAAAATATCATCCACCATGATCAAGTAGGCTTCATCCCAGAGATACAGGAATGGTTCAACATACAAAATATAATCCACCATATCAACAAACTGAAAGAAAAAAACTACAAGATCATCTCATTAAATTCTGAAAAAGACTTTGACAATATCCAACACACCTTCATGATAAAGATCTTAGAGAGATCAGGAATACAAGGAACATGCCTAAACATAATAAAAGCAATATAAAGCAAGCTGATGGCCAACATCAAATTAAATGGAGAGAAACTCAAAGCAATTCCACTAAAATCAGGAAGAAGACAATGCTATCTATTCAATATAGTACTTAAAGTTCTAACTAGAGCAATAAGACAACAAAAGGAGATCAAGAGGATATACATTGCAAAGGAAGAAGTCAAACTTTTGCTATTTGCAGGTGATATGATAGTACACATAAATGACCCCAAAATTCTACCAAGAAACTCCTAGAACTGATAAACACCTTCAGTAATGTAGCAGGATACAAGATTAACTAAAAAAATAGTATATATTTACTGAATATGCACTCCTATATACAAATGATAAATGGGCCAAGAAAGAAATCAGAGAAACATCACCCTTTATAATAGCCACAAATAACATAAAATACCTTGGGGTAACTCTAATCAAGCAAGTAAAAGACCTGTGTTGACAATAACTTTAAGTTTTGAAGAAAGAAATTGAAGGAGATATCATAAAATGGAAAAATCTCCCATGCTCATGGATAGGTAGGATCAATATAATAAAAATGGCAATCTTACCAAAAGCAATCTACAGATTTTCCGGGAGTCATCCTTAGCAGAGGATGGTTCCTGCAAAGGGTGTAAGGAGTTGGCAGGGGAAGGAAGTGAGCCAAGCCATGGTGGTCAGGAGATTCTTGCAGCCTGACTGACTAGAAGCCAGAGTGTTTCTTTATTTATACAGAATTTAGTAAGCATGGCTACATTCACGATGTTCCAAAAACATAGATCATATCATTTTTGGCTTTGGACATGTGTTTCACTTCCTTTTGCTCATCTTTTAGTCATCATTAATAAACTATGACAGAACACAATTATCATTTCCAATAATTTTCCCTCATGTTTTGACATTATGAATAAACAGTTATCATTCTTACTCATTAACCCTACAAGCCAATTTTTGAGAATCTAGAGGCATATGACAGCCTATTCTCAGGCTAGTAGCTTAGGTTGCTTCAAGGACACTAGACCAAAACAAAATCTTCAACCACCTTGGGCATTTTGCTATGTCCCAAGCAGTGTATTATTAACTCTTAGTGATCAGAGTGCACAGGAAAAATCCTAAGGCCAAAGCTGCTGCACTTATTATTCATATTCTGGCATAATACAATGTTCACATTTATAGCTTTATAGAATTTGTCTATATGTCTAATCCTGGCATTCTGTTGTTCCTTGGTCATATGATATTATAGTGGCTCTGTGTGAGCTAACTTTTCAAAGAGAGGCAGGTCCTAACACCTCATACTTTTATCATCTTTCCACTCCATACTTTGCTCATCAATATGTCTCTGTGTATGGCAGAGTTGTATGCTACATAATTGTCTGAGCGTACAGGGGAAAGAGGCTTGTAATCTAAACTGTGGCCAACTCCTCTAGCCCACCAAATCTTGTTGGCCTTTTTAAGTTTACTTCATTTTTAATATCTTATTTCTGTGTAAGTACAGTGACAGATGTTTCAAGAATGCCTCATAGCCTCATGAAGAGACCTCTGGCTGTTTTATGTGTCACAATCTCCAAGACATAAGGAAGGCCTTCAGGTAGATAAGGATATCTCCCTAAAAGCAGGGGGAATAGTATGTCCAGGTTTTCCTGGGGAAGCTTAGAAGTAGCATTCCTGGGAGAAGGCATAAATGATTCATAAGAAAATTTCCATCAATCTAATATCCCCAAATTGTACAAATATTAAAAGTGCCCTAAGTATGTAATGGATGGAGATGAAAAACAAAGGTGGTATGGCAGCTATCATGGGGCTCAGCTTTGCTGGTTCTTTGTCAAGCAGCTGTGCTGGCTTTATGACTTCTGCCATTCAATCCAGACATGGCTGTGCCACAGATTCAATGCAATCCCCATCAAAATTCCAACACAATTTTTCACAGAACTCAAAAGAACAATATTCAACTTCATATGGAAAAACAAAAAACAGGATAACAAAAGGAATTCTGTACAATAAAGGAACTTCTGAAGGCATCACCATCCCTAACTTCAAGCTCTACTATAGAGCTATAGAATTAAAAAACAGTTTTGTGCTGGTATGAAAATTGATATGTGGACCAATGGAATCAAATTGAAGACTCTGATATTAATCTGCACATCTATGAACACCTGATTTTTGACAAAGAAGTTGAAACTGTACAATAGAAAAAAAGTAAGCATCTTCCACAAATGGTGCTGGCATAACTAGATGCCAACATGTAGAAGATTCCAATAGATCCATGTCTATTGCCATGCACAAAACTTGAGTCCAAGTGGATCAAAGACCTCAACATAAATCCAGTTACACTGAACCTCATAAAAGAGAAAATGGGAAGTCGACTTAAATGCATTTGGCACAGGAGACCACTTCCTACATACCATACCAACAGCACAGACACAATCAATAAATGGGAACTCCTGAAACTAAAAAACTTCTGTAAGACAAAAGACACTATCAATAAGACAAAATGACAGCCTAGAGAATGGCAAATGATTTTGACCCACCCTACATCTGGCAGAGGGCTGATCTACAAAATATATCAAGAACTCAAGAAACAAGCCACCAAATTACCAAATAATGCAATTAAAAAATGGGTTACTCTGGGGATGTATTATATCCCCCAATATATTGTGTCCTCCAAGAAAATTTATCTGAGGATCAGAGGAAAAAGCCAGCCACTATATTTCCAATAGAACTCAGGCAATGGTAACACATGCCTTTAATCCTATCACTTGTGAGGCAGGGATCTGTCTGGATCTCTGTGAGTTCAAGGACACACTGGGAACAGAGCCAAGCATGGTGACACACACCTTTAATCCCATCAGTAACCATAGAGGCCTGGAGGTCTTTACAGACAGACAGTAACTGACAGAGCTGAGCTGGAAGAGGAAATGATGTAGCTGGGCTGAGAGAGCCAATGAGAGATAAGAACAGAAAGGCATATAGGTGTGGATATACAGGAAGTAGCTCTCTTTGGAGACTGAGGTGTCAGTGAGGTGAGGTTAGCTTATGGCTTTTCCTATTTCCCTCATCTCTCAGGTTTTCACCCTTGTATCTGGCACCAAACATTTTTATTTAATAAGACCATTTAGCAACTTGTCTACAATTAGTGCTCCTATGATTGTACAAGGATTCAATAAAAAGCCGCTTGTGGCCTTACAGGCACCCTGGCTCAGGCAACAGCTGCACAACTCAGGCCAGAGCTGCACATGGCCAGCTCTCCATCCCACATGGGTCAGAGGAGACTCTTTGGCTTTTTTACTCCTGGTGGGTAGTGGGCTCTCTCTGGATTACCATCTTGAACCTCCTCTACACTAGGTAACTGCTTTAAAATTCCCTCAGACTTCTACTGTTCTATGCAGTCAACAGACTTGGTAAGTCAATTAAGGTATCTTAAAGGGAGAAATTAGTTAAAAGAGAATTTTTTTTCCACATTAAAAAATGGGAAACATTTTCATAATGGAAGGAATTTGGTCTCTGATAACACATTAGGAGTCTAAATTGGGAAAATTAAATGAGGGAAATTAATGTTAATGGGATATATGTAACATCAATTATGAATATTATTTGTTTGACAATTTTTATTTTAGAATTAAAAAGGTTGGTCAATTTGAGTGCCAAGATAAAGGCATTAGAAAAACCTATTAAAAAATGAATTACAGAGAAATTCAGACCCAGACAGAAGAATTTACAGGTGAACCTATCTCAGGATTGACTTTAAAAAAACTTGTTAAAATGAGTTAATAGAGAAATTCAGACGCAGACAGAAGAATTTAAAGATGAAGTTATCTCAGGATTGAATTACATAGTTACAGAGAAACAGCCTCACGTTATCAGACAGAAAATATTAATCTACCCAGTAACCTTACAGGAACTGCCAAATGTTCAAGGGTGTGAATGAGCTAAGTGGACTCTTGTAGCATGAATCTTAAAAGTTCTTATTAATAAGATCAAACCTGAGGCCAGTTATTGGGGTGAACACTGGAAGATCAGAGAGCCAGAACAAGCCACAGCTACCTTGCCTCGCCGGATCCTCAGCTGGTCTTGTTTCCTCAGCCTGGAGGCTTCTGAGTCCTCCTCAGAATGGGTCTCAGCTGAATTGCTGCTTAAAAGCCTGGATGCTTAACCAACCAAATGCTTCTAGTTTCTTGTCCTCACGCCTTATATACCTTTCTGCTTTCTACCACCACTCCCTGGGATTAAAGGCTTGCTTTCTGAGAGTAAAGGTGTGTGCTATCACTGCCTATCTTAAGTATCTAGTGGCTTTTCTGTTCTCTGACCCCAGATAAGTTTATTAAGGTACACAATATTTTGGAGAACACAGTACCACTATAGACTCTAGTGGAAATGTTAGATTTAAGGAGATTTAAAGAAGCTATAGCATCATATGGCATGCATTCTCCACTGTAAAGCAGATGTGAAATTCGTGGTCAGCTTGTAATAGAATTATCCTCAGGACTGGAAAGAATTAGTTACAG